>NW_007249849.1:23572-43989 GCF_000164805.1 Carlito syrichta
CGCTGTGGTGGCCGGGAGCGGCCACTGCACTCCAGTCTGGGTGACAGAGTGAGACTGCAACTCAAAAAAAAAAAAAAAAAATCTGTCTTTTGTGGATGTTTACGACTAAGCCCAGTCTCTCTACTAACTAGTCCTCCATACAGGAAAAGAGAAGTGATTTAAGAATAAGAAATGAAGTCACAGTTGATGACTAAGCATCTCATGCACTACTTATGTCTCATTTTGGGAAAGTCAAGATGCCAGTAGAAGGGATGCCATAGTGTGAGGTCCTTTGCGACTACTGCCAAGTTTTCCTTTCCTCGTGGTTATCCCTCCCTAAAGGTAGAGGTCAAATGCTTAAGAGGGAAGGAAGCAGTCAGAAGCTGAATACATCCATACCTGAGACACGGAAAAGTAATTGACTCATACAGCTGTAGTCATAAAACCCTGGGGAGATGTTACAGATTTAAGAAGCAAATGGTTAAATATTTGGTTACCTTAAAATGCAGGAAAAAAAAAAGAAACAATCTGAGTTTTCATTATACAGCCGATGAGAACTTCAGTTTCTGTGCCTGGAGAACATAATTTGGCCGTACCCAGGTGAGTATTTTCAAAAATATGACACAGGATTTTGAGCAAGGTAAATTTGCTGATCTAACTTAGTAAATTTCCTTTTGA
Source organism: Carlito syrichta (assembly GCF_000164805.1). NCBI lineage: Eukaryota > Metazoa > Chordata > Mammalia > Primates > Tarsiidae > Carlito > Carlito syrichta. The sequence continues at coordinate 24,230 of NW_007249849.1, forward strand.
ATGTCATTTACAGATTATTTCTGGTGAAACAGCAACCCCAAATTATTGACATTTAGAAATACACAGGGACTTTTGTCTGTCAAACCCAAGCACCCATGCAAAAACGCCCTTCTCACTGGAGACTTAAGGAACATAAAAGGGACTCCATGAATAACAAGTTCAACTTCTTTGTGCCTGGAAAGATGAGGGGACCGGAGCAGCCGGGAGCTCACATTTCCCTCCTCACTTGACCCTTTCTCTATGTCTGTCTCTCCAACACATACACACACGTTTTTAACCCAAAGACAGTTGTGGCCTCACCCACCTGCTCCGCTGGTTGGAGCATCTCAGGGCATTCCTTCTGGTCTCTAGGATGTATCCAAGGGGAGTCCAAACCATGTAAACCTTTTCCTGCTCTCTAGAGGGTGGAAGGTGATCCTGCAATTTCAAAAGCACAATTATTTAGTAATAATTCCCATGTTAGAGAGATCAACATGTTCTAGGAATTAACCATTTTGCAGTTTAACTGGAGAATACTGTCGGGTCGTGCTTGTGACTACAGTATTTGACCCTAGATTTAAAAGAGAGAGAGAGAGACAGAGAGAGAGAGAGAGCAAGAGAAAGAGTTATAAAATATTGTAACTCCCATCTCCTCTTCCTTCTCTTCTGTAATTCTCGTTAGGATTCGAAACAAGGTCTGTTTAGAAATAACTCCTAGAACAGTTTTTATATTTTATTTTCATGTTGAAAAACCAGTCAGATTTGCTTCAGCCTCAAAGAGTGTGTTTATGTAAAACTAAAATGAACGCAGCAGCAAGCTCGTTTTTTTTCTAAATGAGTTTAAATACGTCTTTTTGTAATCTAGGGGGGGAGTTACAATTTTGGAAACCGTATTTCGGTGCTTTCCTTCATACCTTTCCTCCCAGATCTTAGAGTTGCTTTCAGTGAAGAGATGACACATTCCCAGGACTTCTGTCCCTTTGTAATGTCATCAGAAAACGCCTGAGGGTCCGGTGCTTGGTCTGGGTGGTGTCCCTGCTTCTCCCCCAACACAGATGGCTCCAGGGGCTGGTTTTTTGCTTGTATGTTTGGTTTGTTTGGTTTTTGTTTTCTACATGAAGCGATAGAAATATAAAATATTTATTTTTTCAAAATCTAATATATACTATAAAATCTGTTTGCGATCCTACTTTTCCTCCATCTAAATTCTTTCATTTTTACTTGTTTAAAAAATGTGTTGGTTTTTTTTTTTTTTACCTTGTATCCCAAGAACTAAAAAAATTAACACAACTACATTTTGATGCGAAGTGAAATAGTAAGTCATAGTAGGTGGTAGTGTCCGTCAATTTCTCCGTTAGTGAGTTTTTAAAGAATCTATGACGATAGCCATGAATGTTCTGAGTGTTCAACTCCTGCTTCAGTTCACCTTGGCTGTGTCTACATGACCACAAAAGTCTGACAGGAAGTAGAGTCAGGTCTAGGTCATTAGAGCTGGTGTGCCCTCCCCCCTCGGCGTTGGCCCCCAAGCCTTCCTTTTCTTTTAAGTGTGTATGTGGGGGGTACCATATCAACAGTGACTATCAATCAACCAAAGGGATCTATTCAATCGTGAACAGTTTGCCTTCTTAAATGGTAAAAACCCACTTGGATTTTTGTAGCAGTGGACTCAGTTTCTGCCTTTACCGCCAAATGTTTGCTTCTTGCCCAGGAAGGGGGTTTTGAGACTCCTGATTGGAGGTGTTAAGCTCCCTCACTGCTTGGCTGTGTAGGTGCACTGTGTAGATTCATGGAAGTGGGGTGGGGATAAGAGGTCATTGCTGCTATTTGGAAATACTTGACTCTCCTAGATTCAGCTTTCACGTTTTGCTGGCATCCTAGTAATGGCAGCTCTTGCACAAAGTAGATATCAAAGTTAATACTATGAGGAGACAAAGTCATGAGAATAGTTTTACCAGAGATAATAAAATATCACATAATGTCTGCATGTTAGCACTGATATGCATGCATATTTAGAAAACCAAATGTAACAAAAACTCAGGACATTTTTGGAAGTTGTATGCTTCCTAGCAACTTTGTGTGAATTTTTATACAAGCACTGATTTGTGAGTTATATAAAGTGTTATAAAATTGGGGGAGAGAGTGCTCAGTAAATGTTAGCCATTATTGAGAGTAAGTTTCAAAATATATTTATTCATTTTTTTCTCTAAATTCAATATTAAACTCTCACTCAAAAATTATTAATATATGAAGTATTTATTAGCAACCTAAAGTTATATTTGTAAATGATAATTGGCATCCTACACATTTTGGAATTCTGTATATGCGTTACTTTTTCTTATGATACTGTATTCTTTATTTTCTTAATTATATCTTTGCGCTATCCCTCAGTTGGGCAGAAAGTTCCTTAGGAGACTTTTTTTTTTTTTTTTTTTTTGAGTGAGTCTTACTCTGTCGGCCAGACTGGAGTGCAGTGGCACGCTCCCAGCCACAGCAGCCTCGACATGCTGGACTCTGGCGATCCTCCCGCCTAAGCCTTCCAAGTAGTTGGAACTACAGGCGCGCACTATCACGCCCAGCAATTTTTAAAAAAAATTTTTTTTATTGTGGAGACGAGGTCTCACCAAGTTGCCTGGGCAGGCCTCGAACCCGTGGGTTCAGGCAATTTGCTCGCCTCGACCTCCCAAAGTGCTGGGATTACAGGCTGAGTCACCGAGCTCGGCCAGGAGAGTTTTTCTTAGTCTGCACCTTTAAATGCCTTTGATGGAAAAACTCTTCAAGGTCAAGGGCTGTATCTATGCCTCCTATAACTTCCCAGAGTCTAGCTCGTGCCCTGTAGGCTGCAGGCGAATGCTTTATTTTATTTACTGACTGAATTAGATAATTAGGCCGTATATTTGAATGGGCCACACAAAATGGTTTACTATCCCAGCTGTGCAGAGGTAATGTTAAATTCAAAAGAAACATATATTTTAAGTGTTTAGTTAACCAGAGCCGCTGCGATGTATAATGACCCACACCAGGAAATCTTTGATTACTTAGACAACTCTTAGGAGATATATAACATTTTATAGATTGATTATTCCTACCTTCTATATTTCTGTTGCTTTTACATACAGATCATTAGGCAGAAATAGCTCTTGTTTCAGCCCTGCGTAAATCTTTCTATGGAATACTAAGGCAGTCTGGTTTAAAATGTTACACCAGGATTTTTAATGGAATTACCTTCTAGGGTATGAAGTAAGAAATAAATTATTTGGGGAAATCTAATCAATGATGCTATAAAAATTAATTGCAAAAGACTGGGCTCATTTAACTTTTGTTCTATAAAAATAGTCAATGAAGAAAAATATGGTTAACTCTGGTGTAAGATAAATATGTCAATAATTGCCAGGCAATATATAATACTGAGTTTCAAAAAATTAAGGGAAACTTACTTGGGTATACTCTTATGAAAAATTACAAATGTGGAGTTGTTTTGCATGATTATAACCAAAATTAATATTTTTGCTAGATTTCTTTTATAGTTTTTCCCAATATTTTATTATGAACATTTTCAGATATGGTAAGATTAGGGAAGTTCTTAGGTGACCATCCATATACCCACCCTTAGATTCCACCATTAGCATTTACTAAACTTTCTTTATCTTGTCTATTGAATTTTCCATTCATCCATCCAGCAATGAATCATCATTTGTTTTTGATGCATTTCAAAGTAAACTGCAACTATCAGTACAATGCCTTCTAGACACTTACACATGCATATCACAAGTTAGAATTTAGTAGGTGTTTATGTTCTTTTCATGTGAAATCTGTATAAAATGCACAAATTAAAAGTGTACATTCACTGAATTTCAGCAATAGCTTGCACATTTGTAATCTAATGTCCTGCAAAGATACAGAGCATTGTATTCCCTCAAGACATTCCTCAACCTTTCCCAGCCAATCTTCAATCTTCAATCCAATTTCTTAGGGGCAATCACTCTTCTGATTTTCTTCCTGTTTCCACTTCCAGAATGTACTATTATTACACCATATTTGCTTTTCTGTGGTGTTTCTTGCACTCAGCATGAAGACTTCAAGATTCACGCTTGTTTTTACCTGAGTCAATTGCTCATTTCTTCTTTTTTTTTTGGAGACAGGGTCTCACTTCATCCCTCAGACTGGAGTGTAGCAGCATTATCACAGCTCAGCACAACCTCAACATCTGGGCTCAGACAATCCTTCTGCCTCAACCTCCCAATCCTTCTGCCTCAACCTCCCAAGAAGCTGGGACGACAGGCATGCGCCAGCACACTTTCTGACTTTTTTGTAGTGATGATGTCTTGCTATATTGACCAGGCTCGTTCATTTCTTTGTATTGCTCAGTAGAACTTTGGAGATACTACAGATGTTTATCTGTTCTCCTATCTATGGACATCTAGGTTCTTTCTAGTTTGGACTATCGTGAATAAATTTGTTATAAACATTTTTGTTTAAGTCGTTTTGTAAACTTACATCTTCATTTCTCTCTGGTTAATCCCAAAGAACGGGCCTGCTGGATAATGATGTGGGTGTATATATAGTTGTTTTTAATTTTGTTCCCTAAGTACTTTACATATTTTAACAAACTTAATTCTAAAATAACATTTCACAAGGTGGATACTATTATTATCCTCATTTTACAAATGTGGAAAAAACTGCAGAAATTTTGTAAACACACAGGTGATAAATGATGAAGCCAAAGTTTGAACCTGATAAATTAAGTTCTAATATTCTGTTTTTAGCATGTGATAGGTAAAGTGGTAAGAAATCAATCTGAAGATATACCCAGGAGACAGATCATTACAAGTGTTGCAAATCAGCCGGGCTCGGTGGCTCAGCCTGTAATCCCATGCTTTGGGAGGCTGAGGTGAGTGGATTTGCCTGAGCCCTGGGGTTCGAGACCCGCCTGGGCAACTTGGCAAGACCTCATCTCTACAGTAAATCAAAAAATTAGTCGGGCATGGTAGCGCGCGCCTGTAGTTCCAGCTACTTGGAAGGCTGAGGCTGAAGGATTGCCGGAGGGTGCGGTGGCTGGGAGCGTGCCACTGCACTGGAGTCTGGGCGACAGAGTAAGACTCCAACTCAAAAAAAAAAATGTTGCAAATCAATGGGCATGGAGGCTCACGCCTGTAATCCCAGTAATTTGGGAGACCAAGGCAGGAAGATAGCTTGAGCCTAGAAGTTCAAGACAAGCCTGGGCAACAAGGTAAGATCCCTGTCTGTACAAAAAATTTAAAAAATTAGTCGGGTATGATACTGCATGCTTGTGGTCCCAGCTACTTGGAAGGTTAAGGCAGGAAGATTGCTTGAGTTCAGAAGGTTGAGGCCATATTGAGCCAGGATCATGCCACTACAATTCAGACTAGGCAACAGAGTGAGACCCTGAAGAAAGAAAGAAAGAAAGAAAGAAAGAAAGAAAGAGAAAGAAAGAAAGAAAGAGAAAGAAAAAGAAAGAAAGAAGGGAGGAAGGAAGGAAGGAAGGAAGGAAAGAAAAGTAAAGAAAAGAAAGAAAGAAAGAAAAAGAAAGAGAAATTTTGCAAACCAGGTTAAGGAATTTAGACTTTCTCTTATGAGGAGATCCTCTTAAATTATGCATTTCTCTGTTTGTTTTTGATTGTTTTAAAGCAAGGAAGTGAGTGCCGTGATCACATCTGTGCTTTAGAAAGATGACCACACACCCTGCCATGTGGAGAGGGGCAGAAAACACAGAACTTAGTGGAGTTTTAATCAAGATATAGTCATTCAATTATTCAGCAAGTGATTATCAAGAACCTTCTATGTGAAAGGTATTTCAGGAACAGAGAATCCAGCACTGAACCAAAAGAAATCCCTCATGAAACTCACATTTTAAGGGGTAAAAATAATAATACACAAATATATAATTTGTCAGGTGGTAATCAATATTTGGAGAACAAGAAAGCAGATAAAGAGGAAAGGGGAGAATTGCTGGGGGTGGGAGCAGTTATGTTTTATTGAGTGACCCAAGAAAGTCTTTAATCAGGGCGATTTCTACAGGACCAGGTGAGCTGAGGGAGCCAGCCGGGCAGATTTCTGGGAAGAGAGTTTTCTAGTTAGAGGAATTAGCGGTGGTCCTGGGGGGAGGCACGTGGCAAGTTTAAGGAATAGAGTGAGGAGAAGATAGGTGATAAGTTCACTTTCAAAATGTGCCAATCAAAGTACAAATATGACCTATTCTAGAATAGTTGTTGGTAACAGCAGTGGACAGTTTTTAGTTTTATCTGTGTTAGGGCCACTGCAAAGGGAGATTAAGAAAAGATGCCTGGATATTTATTTTAGTGTGAGTTTGGCTTTTTCCCCTCTCTCTGGTGTTGTTACGATTATTTAGTAGCCAGGCGTGATGGCTCATACCTGTAATCCCAGCACTCTGGGAGGCTGAGGTGAGAGGATTGCCTGATCCCAGGGGTTCAAGACCAGTCTGAGCAACATGGTGAAACCTCGTCTCTACAATAAATCAAAAAATTAGCCAGGCATGGTGGTGTATGCCTGTAGTTCCAGCCGTTTGGAAGACTGAGGTGGAAGGATCACCTGAGCCCAGCAGGTTGAGTCTGTGGTGGTCGTGAGCATGCCACTGCACTCCAGCCTGGGTGACAGAGTGAAACTCTGACTCAAAAAAAAAAAGATGTTATGGTGAGGAGTGAATGCAAGAGAGAGTATATCATTCTTGTAAAATACAGTCATGCATTGCTTCATGATGGAGATATGTTCTGAGAAGTGCATCGTTCGGTGATTGTGTCATTGTGGGAGCATCATAAAGTGATGCTGTCTAGTGTTGCTGCCCCTAGATTACACACCTGCACAGTATGTTCCAGTACTGAATACTGTTGGCAGTTGTAACACAATGGTCAGTATATGTGTATCTAAACTTACAAACAGTATAGTAAAAATATAGTATTATATGAGGGGACATCTCCTCCCAAACAGAATTTATTTATAAAAGATTGAATATTGATTCTTACATGTTTACACTTTGAATGTACTCTCTGATGCAATACACCTATCAAGATGCTGTTTCCATTGTTTAAAAGTTTTTGAACTTGTCAATTTTGAACTCATCAAATTTTTTTTTTGAGTCAGAGTCTCACTCTCTTGCCCAGACTGGAGTGCAGTGGCACACTCACGGCTACCCCAGAGTCGACCTACTGGGATCCAGCGATCCCTCTGCCTCAGCCTTCCAAGTGACCAGAACCACAGGCACGTGCTACTATGCCCAGCTAATTTTTGATATATTGTAGAGACGAGGTCTCATCAAGTTGCCCGGGCTGGTCTTCAACCCGCTGGCTCAGGCAGGCCACTTGCCTCGGCCTCCCAAAGTGCTGGGATTACAGGCTAAGCCACCGAGCCCTGCCACACTCATCAATGTTGAAGCCTTCCAGTGCTTCTGTCATTTTTTGTTTCACCTCTTCCACATCAGCAAAACATTTCCCTTTGAGAACTTTCTTCAACCAGGGCAACAAATGAACGTTGCTAGGGGCAAGATCAGGTGAATAGGAAGGGTGGAACATGGGCATCATGTCATTTTGGGTCAAAAACTGCCGAACACTCAGCACAGTGTGGGCAAGTGTGCTCATAAATCATCCATCGTGAAATGGGCAAACATGTTGAAAGAATCTCAAAAAAAAAAATCACTGAAGCTGAGTGCAACCTTTTACAACACTAACTGGTACAGTGATGCTGATGGGTTCCTAGAACACTTGTCTAGTGGGGGAAACTTGTACTGCAAGGGGCCTGCCCTCCAAAAAATAATTCAGGTTTTTTGGATTCCCCTTTGCAATCTCATGGAAACATTGTTGTATATGTAGTCAGTCATTGACAAACATTGTTATACTTGTACAGCAAATGACAGTATCTATGTATTAACGACTTTTCTATCATGTATTAGCAATATGTCCTATTCCAAATATATCCTTAGTTCTTTGCTCTTCTTGAGGACGTCTTGTGCTCCCAGAACCAGTCAACTGAGTAGAGTCACCATGGACTATCCATCTTGACATCTTCCTTCTTCAAGATACTTAACGTTGCAAACATGCATTCATTGGCTCATGGTTGTTGAATGCTTCATCTCCCTCACTTCTGGTTACAAACACAAGTACATGTGCTTTTCAAATAAATGGAGAAAGAATTCTCACCAGGAACTGGTCTTTTCAGATTCTCTTCTATGATCCTTATCAAGTCTCTCTGCAGTATTTGGACTTCGCCTGGTGGGGCTAGCTTCTGGAAAGACTTTCCTGAGAGTAATCATCTGCTTGGTATTTACAGAGATTTGAAATTCGGATTAACTACATGATGCACTTTGAGATCCTGCAGCTCAAGCTGTGATCTAACTTCAGGAACACTTTTCGTGAGAAGATACCACAATGAAAGGGACTGACATGTCAAAGGAATCATAACAGCTGTTCTTAAGCAACAGAATAGCATAAACCACATCCTTATCCATTTCAAAGCTTGCAGACCGATATCTGGTTATATTGTATGATATTGCAGTTATTACATGTACTGTATTTAAATCACACTCCCCCCTTTGCTTCACATTCATTTTTTTCTCTTGTTTCCCTAGCTCCATTGAGCTATAATTAGGATGTAAAAAGCTGCACATACTGTGATGTATACAATTTGGTGGGTTTGGACATATGCGTACACTTGTGCTACCATAGAATTCCTTTAAGCACTGCTTCTGTTCTGTATAAGAGTATATGGTGATTTTTAAATTGGTTTTAAAATCCAATAAAATAAGAAAAATACTCTAAAGCCAGCCTTTATAGCTAAGGCATGGAGGATGCCTCCCAAGGACTGGTTTATCAATGCAATTCTATTTTTTACATTTATTTTAATTTTATTTTAATTTTGTTTGTTTGTTTTTGAGTCAGAATCTTACTCTGCTACCCAGGCTAGAGTGCAGTGGCATGCTCTTGGCTTACCACAGGCTTGACCACCCAAGTTCAAGCGATCCTTCAACCTCAACCTCCCAAATAGCTGGGAATATAGACACACATCACCACACCTGGCTACTCTTTTGATTTGTTATAGAGATGAGGTCTCACTATGTTGTCCAGGTTGGTCTTGAATTCCTGGGCTCAAGCAATCTTCCCATCTCGGCCTCCCATAATGCTGGGATTGCAGCTGTGAGCCACCTCACCCAGCCAAATTCTTTTTTTTTTTTTTTGAGTTGGAGTCTTACTCTTGTCACTCAGGCTGGAGTGCAGTGACACACTCATGGCCACTGCAGCCTTGATCTGCTTGGCTTAGAGTCCGCCTCAGCTGTCCAAGTAGCTGCAACTACAGATGTGTGCCACCACATCTGGCTAGTTTTTGTGATTTATTGTAGAGACGAGATCTCACCAAGTTGCCTGGACTGGTCTCAAACCCCCTAGGCTCAAGCAATCCTCTAGCCTTGGCCTCCCAAATTGCTGGGATTACAGGCATGAGTCACCCCATCAGCCAAATTCTATTTTTTAATATCTTCATGCACTCTATACTGTGAAGCTAGATGATAGCAAGAGCTTTCTGGAGGAAATTAGAGTTCAGATTCAATAGTTGAATCCTGTGGGTCTATGGCTTAGTGATGATGGCCATGATATCTAGTACCTTTCAGCATGACACAGTTTAGCGAGAAAACCATATTGTTGTTCTGTTTCTGCACTGGAAACATTTGCAGCGCATCTTCTGTAATTATGGCTTCTTTAGATTAACTTATCTATGAACATTTCCAGTGTGAAGCTGTTTCTGCTCCTATTTCTTTCTGAGTTCAAATGGGTCCTCTCACCCGTCACTGTTTTCCCTGGGCTCTTTTTCTCATTTGTGTTCACATCTACCTTTCCCCTGGCAGCAATGACTTGAAACACCGCCGTCTGTTTTCTTCAGCAAGAGAGCTCATGTCCCAGGGTATGAGACAAGGAAGCTGAAGGGCATATGCACGGCCCTCTCGCAGCCCAGACGCCTGGACACATTTCAGGACACAGGACAGCAGAGTGAGAACTGTTGTCCTGGAAGCGTCACTCTGGCGACAGTTTAGGGGTGGAGCAGAGGCAGCTCAGTGGCTGTTAGCTGTTGTCTTCGGGAAAGCTGTGGGTGGCCCCCAAAGAAATGAACTAACTGCTCCAGCAACCCCCAAGGTAGCTCTTCCCTGACTTGGTGTCCAGGATGGAGGGTAGTGATTTAGTGAGCGCAATAGCTCAGCATCTCTCTGTGCTGCCTGAGGGGGTTACTGGAGACAGAGCAGAAACAGGTTGACGTAATCCACAAAGAAACAGCTCTACCAGAAATAAGTAAATAGTCCCCCCGGGATGGATAAGAAGAAACAGTCAGAATCTTCCATAGCAAATGTGCCTTTTTGTCTCCTTTTCCCTCTTAGGAAGTCCTGTAAGGGAAGAAAAAAGAATCCTGTACCTTTAAAAACCCTTTTTCTTTTAGAAATCAACACAGAGCAAAGGCCAGAAGATTCTATGTGCTTTAAGTTTCTTGGCTTGTTTTCTCTCTCGTTTTAGGGAGAAATATGTGTTTGAGCAGACATGTCTCACCCAGATTACCTCATGGCAATCTGGTTCCAAGAGAAGCAAGAGAAGCCCCTTCCAGTTTATCATACATTATTTTCCCTTCTATAGGACTCTTACATTTGTGTGAAAAAGCTAAAAAATGCTGTCTTATGAAATGGAGGAGATCAATTCAAAAATCTAAATTGTCACTTTTCTGGAGACTTAAAAGTTCACATTTGCAAAGTCTTATTTTTTATTTTTTTATTTTTTGAGTTCGAGTCTCACTCTCTCGCCCAGGCTGGAGTAAAATGAGTGGCACACTCGTGGTCACCCTAGCGTTGACCTGTTGGGCTCCCACAATCCTTCTGTCTCAGCCTTCCAAATAACAGGAAATACAGATGTGCGCTACCATGCCCGGCTAATTTTTTTGATTTATTGTAGAGACAAGGGTCTCGCCAAGTTGCCCGGGCTGGTCTCGAACCCATGGGCTCAGGCAATCCACTCACCTCAGCCTCCCAAAGTGCTGGAAGTACAGGCTGAGCCACCAAGCCTAGCTGCAAGGTCTTCTTTTTGATGCCAACATAGCAGACTTGAACTTGATGTAGTGGATGCAGAGAAGATATATTTTCATGATATCACGTGATCAGATTTGCATGTAATTTCTTTTCTTTTCTTTTTTTTTTTTTTTTTTTTTTGAGTTGGAGTCTCACTCTGTCGCCCAGACTGGAGTGCAGTGGCCACTCCCGGCCACCGCAGCCTCGACCTGCTGGGCTCCGGCGACCCTTCCACCTCAGCCTTCCGAGTAGCTGAAATTACAGGCACGCGCTACCATGCCTGGTTAATTTGTTGATTTTATTGTAGAGATGAGGTCTCGACTGCCCAGGTGGGTCTCAAACCTGCGGGCTCAGGCAATCCACTCACCTCAGCCTCCCAAAGGCACAGGATTACAGGCTGAGCCACCGAACCCAGCTTGTATGTAATTTCAATTAAAAACTGATAACAGTGTTTAGAAATAAGAATAATTTATTATAATGGTTTTTGTTTTACTCCTAGAGTTCATGTTTTATTTCCCACTCTACATGTTGATCAGAGTGTTTTACAACTAATTATAAAAGACCAGCAATTCTCCCATTTCACATCTTATTTGCAATCAATAGACATTTAGCCAAATCACATCCTATGTTTTGGTTACATTCTTTTTCTCCCCCTTTTTTCTGAGTCAGGGCTTCATTCTGTCATCCAGGCTGAAGTGCAGCAGCATTACCATGACTCACAGCAGCCTCAAATTCCTGGGCTCACTTGAGTCTTCAGCCTCAGCCTCCTGAGTAGCTGGGCCTACAGGTGCACGCCACCACAGATGGCTCCTTTTTTGATTTTTGATTTTTGTAGAGATGAGATCTCTCTATATTGCCTAGGCTGGTCTTGAACTCCTGGGCTCAAGCAATCCCCCTGCCTCAGCTTCCCAAAGTGCTGTGATTATAGATGTAAGCATGTAACCATGCCCAGTCTGGTTACATTCTTTAAACTAATTATTTGTATTTATTTTTTCTTTTTTTGGAACTGTAGCCTGCATTCTAAGCTGATCTTATTCTTTTTCCATTCATCTGCTTATTTTAGCTGTATTTCCTTCCCTCTCAACACATATGAGGGTATAACCTACCACATCCCAGCCATTAATTATTCAACAACAAATACCTTCAGAACACTGATTTAAAAATGAGTTAAATTCCAGAGTTTTCTGCTTTATGTTTTAATTGAACATTGGAAAAATTATTTAGATTTTTAAAAAATGTAAGTCTGACCATAAAATAAGTTTAAAAGGGAACCATTAAAAGAAGGAAGTTATTCCTTACCTTGTGTAAGCTCCAGAATTCAAGAAAGCATTGCTGCTGTTGGGATGATCCAAGTCTTCACTCCAGCCCACACTGGGCATTGAAGTGACCCATCTGGAAAGCTTGGAGAAGCTGAGCTACCTGGGTCCAAGGCAGGGAGTGAAATGAAGATCAAAGAAGAAAATCATGTAGGGCCCGGTGACTCACACCTGTAATTCAGGCACTTTGGGAGGCTGAGAAGAAAGGATTGCTTGAGCTCAAGAGTTTGAGACCAGTCTAGGCAACATAGCGAGACTCTGCTTCATAAATTTTTTTTTTTTTTAAAAACCAGGAGTGGTGGCACCTGTAGTCACAGCTACTTGGGATGCTGAGATGGGAGGACTGCCTAAGCCTAGGAGGTCAAGGCTGCAGTAAACTGTGATCATGCCACTGCACTCCAGTCTGGGCTATATAGCAAGACCCCGGCTCAAGGAAATAAAGAAGAAAGTCAGGGAAATTCACTTTGTTTTGCTGATATAGTTTATGTTTAATAAGGCATATTATACTTTTTAAATTTTCAGAAGGGCAGTGAACTCCAAAGAGAGGGGACATGGAAGAGTCTTTATAAAAATTCACTCTAGCTGGGCTCAGTGGCCCAGCCTGTAATCCCTCGCCTTTGGGAGGCTGAGGTGAGTGGATTACCTGAGCCCGCGGATTTGAGACCCGCCTGGGCAGGCGAGATCTCATCTCTTCAATAAAATCAAAAAATTAGCCGGGCCTGGCAGCGCGCGCCTGTAATTCCGGCTACTCGGAAGGTTGAAGTGGAAGGATCGCCGGAGCCCAGCAGGCGAGGCTGCGGTGGCCGGGAGTGGCCACTGCACTCCAGTCTGGGTGACCAAGTAAGACTCCAACTCAAAAAAAAAAAAGAAAAAAAAAATCACTCTGCTGTTGTATTGGAATCTGCAGTCATAAGGATTTTCTTTTTCACAAGCTGTGTGTACACTTAAGAGAATGAGCCAGGATGCCTTGTTGTTGATTTGTTGTTATTATAATTAAGTGGAGGAATTTAAAGAGTTCTCACACTTGTAAGCAAGTCTAAATATTTTTCATTATTTTGTGTCGAAAGGCATTTTTACTTTTTGTCTTAAAAAAAATTTCCAGATTTGTATTACTACAAGTTCTCACAGCAAGTCTATAAGACGTTTCTTTGCTTCCAAGATCAATAAAGGTATACACGTAACATTAAATTTGGGGGATAATTAATAATAATACTTCATGAAACACAGATCTGATTGCATTTCTAAAATCCATCACAGTTGCCTTTTACCTTTAAACAAAGCTCAGACTGATTATTCGTGGGTCCAGAAACCCCCTAAGTCACTGAACCCCCATTCTAGTCTCAACCTAACTCTGATATCATCTTTCACCATTCTATTTTATTTTAGATTTGGGGTTACATGTGCAGGTCTGTTACATGAATATACTGTGAGATGCTGAGGTTTGGGCTTCTATTGAAACATCACCTAAGTTGTAACCCAGGGTCTTTCATCTCTAGCTCTTCCCTCCCTCTCCCATTGAGGAGTCCCCAGTTGTCTTTTGTCCCCCAACTTTATGTCCATGTGCACCCAGTATTTAGCTTCCACTAATAAGCAAGAACATGCAGAATCCAGTTTTCTGTTTCTGCATTAATTCACTTAGACTAATGGCCTCTAGCTGCAACCATGTTGCTGCAGAGTACATGATTTTGCTCTTTCTTATGGTTGCCTGGTATTCCATGGTGTCCATGTGCCACATTTCCTTTCTTCACGCACCAGTACTGAGCACCTGGTTTAGTTCCATGTCTTTGCTATTGTGCATAGCCTCATCACTCTCTCCCCACCTCACATGGGTCACATTCTAGTCTCTGTGGGCTCTTACATGCGAAACTAATCTTATACTTACCTCTACCTCCAAACCTTTCACTCGATCAGTTTTCTTTTCCTAGATTGTTCCTGCCTTCTCTTGGAAGAAAATTGTATTCATCATCCAAGATTGATGATGATTCTGGTCTGAATGATCCTGACAGAAGTTATTTCTTTCTTGTATATCCTGATCTGAATGATCAAAATGAATATTTCTCTACTTTAAACTTACATAGCACTGTAATTTTTTCTCTGCTATGAATATGATGACATTTTGCTTTGTATATTTCAAGAGCCCTTGAAAACCACATCAAATGACTAAATTCAATACTAAATGTACTGGATGAAAATAGGTATTATTTATCAAATGTGTAGACATATTGCTCTATTTTTAGATATCTTCCAATGTTCATATTTATTGTGAATATTTTATAGATGATTAATCAACTTCCACTTCTTTTCATTTGGTCCATGCTAACAAGTACCTTTCCAAATATCAGCTTATTCAGGGACCCACCATGACTGTCTTAAAAGAAATATTGCACATTTACATATGAATATGTGTGAAAGTGCTTTGGAAATTTAGAGCACAATACTTAAACTAGTTGGTATTACACCGAGGATTTTAAGCATCAACTCCCAAAACAATACCCACTTCTACCTCTTTCTAGTCATGGAAATAATTTTATTTCATTAATGTTTATGAGCCATTTTCTCTCCTTTGCTGGATAAGCATGCTTTCCTCGTGCTTGTGAGGCCAGGCCACTAGCCAGATAAACAAGCACTCTTCACTTTTCCTGGACAAGATATCTGCTCCAGTCAGTCAGCTGGCAAAAGTATTGCTGAGAGTTCAAAATGTGCTTAAGGAATTCGAGGATCTCACTAAAAAGATTTCAGGCAGACTGTTGAAGGGATCGCATAGATTCTATTTGTTGCTTATAGTAAAATGGAAAAGAAGTTTTTTTTCTTCTACTGGAGTGAACACTAACAGGAATCATAGGAGACCCACAAAGTTTTAAAGATAATTTTATGAACCAAAACATTTGCTTGAACTGCAAAGGGCAGGAATACAGCTAAAAAAGAAGTCGGTTGGGTACAGTGGCTCATGCCTATAATCCTAGCACTTTTGGGAGGCCGATGTGAGAGGATTGTCTGAGCCCACGGGTTCGAGAACAGCCTGGACAACTTGGCAAGACCTCATCTTGACAATAATCAAAAACTAAGCTGGGTGTTGTGGCACACGTCTCTAGCTCCAGCTACTTGGAAGGCTGAGGTGGAAGGATCACCTGAGCCAGCAGAGTGTGGAGGCGATGAGCATTCTATTGCACTCCAGCCTGGGCCACAGAGTGAGAAACTCCACCTCAAAAACAGAACAAAACAAGACGTCTTTGGAATCCAAAAGGCAAGAAGCAGGCTGAGAAGACTATGCAGTTAAAAACACAAACTGTCTTTCATGGGAAAGAAGAAATTGTGCAGAGGTGAAAACGAAGAGCTTAGAGGGCAGAGCCAAGAGTTACAGAGAATTATTTCCAAGTTTTGATTCCTAATCAAAGAAATGCTGATGTGTGTCCTGCTAAATTTTATAATTGCTATAAGCCAGTAAATTTCTGTGTGACTCCTGCTTTACTCATTCTTGATAGGGTATTTAAACTGGTTATCTTATGCTTGTCTTAGGATTATACATAGCTATATAGCACATAAAATTTGTCTCTTTGTTTGACTTAAGTTAGGGAAAAGTTGCACTCAAGGAACCACTTTTGAGGACTTTCATTTAAAGCAGGACTTGACTTAGATATCAAAATTCCTGAACTTGAGTCTGAGCTATAACATGTGAGGTTAGGGGGAAGTTTTGAACGGAGAGAGTATGTTTTGCATATAGGAGGAAGGTTAATAATTGTAGCCAGAAGATAAACTCTGGCATTTTTATAATATATCTAATTATTTGACGTTTTTCCTTTCGAAAGACAAATTTTAAACCCCCTTCCTTAAAATATGCCTTAGCATTGAGCAAATTATTTATAATGAATAGAATGTCACAGAAGTGACAATTATTATCTTTTGACACTAGATCATTGTACTAGTTAGGCTTCTCCAGAGAAATAAAAGCAATAGAATATACACACACACTCACACACACACATTAATATATATAGGAAATGTTATTATCCTAGTTAATATATATGAAATATTAATGTCCTAGTCTTTCCTTGAAACACTCACACAGACACCCAAAATAGTGGGTTTTTTGGGGGTTTTTTTTGTTTTTTTTTTTTGAGTTGGAGTCTCACTCTGTCACCCAGACTGGAGTGCAGTGGCCGCTCCCAGCTACCGCAGACTTGACCTGCTGGGCTTCGGCGATCCTTCTGCCTCAGCCTTCCAAGTAGATGGAATTAGAGTTGCGTGCTACCATGCCCGGCTAATTTTTTATTTTTGTAAAGATGAAGTCTTACCAAGTTGCCCAGGCAGGTCTCGAACCCCCGGGCTCAGGCAGTCCACTCACCTCAGCCTCCCAAAGTGCGGGATTACAGGCTGAGCCACCGAGCCCAGCTCCAAAATAGTGTTTTATCATCTGTCTGAGCATCACCTAACCCAGTCAAGTGAACACATAAAATTAGCCATCATGGATAGATTATTGCATATGCACCCCTTGACAATAAGCACCTATATACAACTCCTTAAGCCATGTTTAGTCTCCCAATATAGATAATAACAAGGCCATAATTTCATTAAAAATGATACAATTATCCTGTGTATAGCTGAAAACAGTAGCTACAGTAAGTGGAAAAAGTGTCTATTCTAGTAAGGACAAAATGCTGCCCCCACCCCCCCAATGTTAGATGTAGTCACTCATTGCAATCAAACTGCCACCAGGGGAATGGTGCCATCTGGGGGGCTCAGTGTTTGTCTCTGCTACTTGCAGATTGGGCACTCAGCAAGGGCTGTTGTCAGGTCGGCCTTGTAGAGTCCTTGGAATCCCATGTTGCTGAGCCTCAGTTATGCTGAGTGCATAACTTCTCGCCCGATGATTATTTTCTTCATGAATTCATTGGGCAATAACAAAGGGGAAAGAGACTAACTGACATGCACAGCAAAGGTCATCTTATCTACTTAGTAAAATTTTCCTCTATTGAGGTTACCGTTTGATGAACATTTATCCTCACACTTTTTGCCTACTCAGAGAAGTCTCTCCATATACATATTCCCATATTTATTTGTCACTAGTTTTCCAGCCATCTTTCTTTCAAGTCCCTGACTATCCAATCAAAACATTGGCCACAGCCCAAACATAACTACTTTGTGAGTTACAGCCATTTCATCTGGGGCCCACTGGTCATTTTTCATATCTGGCCATTTCATATTCCACGCAAAGTTCACAAGAAGGTGCTTTGGCTGAATTTCTGCTTCCTGGAGGGAATCTCCTCACCAGTGTCTTTGAATAATGTCCCAGAGAGAGGCTGAGTGCTACAATCATCCACTTTTGAATGGCCCTTGTTGATTGTGCAGACCCATCTGTCAACCAGGCCTGAGTCTTGTCTTCCCCTGTCAACTGGGAGAGAAAAGGCAGTGCAGCAAGAGTGGGATCATGGGCATTGTAAGGCTTCATGTAAAGTACATGTTCCTTCAGGGACCTCTTGAGCATGAGCATGTGTACAGCATTTCCATTTGATGAGGTAATATTGCTGTTCATGCCCAACTTTATGGTTTGAGAGGTCAAATGACATCCCACTAATGGAGGGCAGCTCACATCACACAGGAAGTTGGTGGTCCACGGTCAAGTGTTCAGTTTCTACTATGGCCAAGGAGCAGAACAAAAACGACTGGAAAAGAAAATAGTGCTCTGTAGATGATGGCAAGGCCTTGCTCCAAAATTCTAAAGGCTTGTACTACTCCAGACAGCATCCCTGCCTGTCACTGACGTTTCCAACACCATTGGATCTGCCGGGCCATAGCTCGTACCCATCACAGAGCCTTTTCTTGCTCTGAGCTCCACTCATAACTAGCAACTTTTTGGGTCACTTGGTAAATGGACCAGAGTAAGACACTCACATGGAAAATTCCTTACCCCCTAAATCTAATAAGTCCACCAGGCATTGTACTTCTTCTTCTTCTTCCTCTTTTTTTTTGGAATAGGAGCTTCACTCTATTGCCCAGGTTGGAGTGCAATGTCATACTCACAGCCACAACAGCCTTGACCTGCTGGGCTCAGGCTATCCTTCTGACTCAGCCTTCCAAGTAGCTGGAACCACAGGTGTACCACCACACCCGGTGACTTTTATTTACTGCAGAGACGAGGTCTCACCAAGTTGCTGACTTCCTGGACTAAGGCAATTCTCTCACCTCAGCCTCCCAGAGTGCTGGGATTACAGGTTTGAGCCACCGTGCCCGGTGCGTCTTTCATGGTTGTAGGAGGCACTAGATTCGACGACTTATCCTTCACCTTAGAAGGGATATTTTGGTTGGGCATCGTGTTTTTTAGCCTCACCTTTAGGGGCCTTCTGGGACTTGAATCTTGTGAAATGTGTAGAAGCAAAGAGGAGGGGTGGAGATGGGTCTTCAGGAGAATCAGGTTGTCTAGACTGGCAACTACCTCAAGGGAGGCCATCATAATTCCCCCAAGCAAAACCGAATTAATCTCAACTGGAGATAGAAAGGCCAATTCCATTGTGAGTGGAGACACCACTACCACTGTGGAGGTTGGGTAAGCTGTTACCTCTCTGGGGAGTGGCCACTGGGGTGAGGAGAGCTCTTTTATTGGCAAAAAAGACTCATCAACATTCAGGGTTCAATGTCTCAGGTGTCATCAGAGTCTTCCCATCAGAGTCATCCCAAATCACAGAATCCCATTCTTTCCCAATTGGTGCCCTCCCTTTAACAGAAGATAAGCTTCAAGGCTGGGAGCTCAATGTGTATTGCAATTTTTCCAATCAAAAGTTGAGGTTCTGAGTTTGATTTTCAGTAATTGCAGCCCTGCAGCTAGCTGCAGGAGTCAAGGCTTTCCTTCAGAGTACACCGAAAAGTTCTTAGATCATTTATGGGGTGCTTGAGGTGAGAATTTGAATCCCTGAGCTCATCTATTTTTTTTCCTCATCATTTTTTTTCCAGTGATACTAGGAATAGCTGATTAATATCACTGCATTCTTTAATTTTCCAAAAGTGTTAAAAAGTATTATATACAAAGCCACTTAACTCTTTGCTTCATATAAGTGGTTGATTAGTTGTATCCAATACAGATATTTTGTACATCTCTATAAACATGTCATACTGTGGTCTGTCATTGCTCGCTTTACTACTAGAAATGGAGTCATTAGTATCTTGAAGTCAAGCCAGATTAGAAAGCCAAATAGAAACCCAAAAACCAATTCAGAAAAATTATCCTCTGGAATCACTTTCAGTAACAAAATCTGTATTACTCAGGGTTCTCCAGAGAGATTGAGCAAATAAGATATACATATATATGGGGGAAATGATAAAAAACCTGGAAATTATTTATAAAATATTGTATATTTCTTCTTACATGTTTAAACTTAAATCACCAGCCGGGCTCGGTGGCTCAGCCT
>NW_007249849.1:44086-55540 GCF_000164805.1 Carlito syrichta
CCAGGTCGAGGCTGCGGTGACTGGGAGCGGCCACTGCACTCCAGTCTGGGTGACAGAGTGAGACTCCAACTAAAAAAAAAAACCCCAAAAAACCAAAAACTTAAATCACCTTTAAAGTACTCTCCATTTGATGCAATACACCTACGAGACACTTTTTCTGCTGCTCAAAACAGTTTTTGAAAGCATCAATTTTGATGCCTTTTTGTGCTTCTGCTGTTTTTTGTTTCACCTCTGCCACATGAACAAAACCTCTGTCTTTGAGGACTTTTTTCATTAAGGGAATTTGTTGTTGTTGTTGTTGCTCAGGGTGAGATCAGGTAAACAGGGAAGGTGGGCTATGGGGGTCATGCTGTTTTTGGTCAAAAACTGCTGTTCACTTAGCGCAGTGTGGGCAGGTGTGCTCATGAATCACCCACTATGAAATGGGCAAATACATTGAAAGAATCTCCAAAAAAATTCACTGAAGCCAAGCACAGCCTCTCACAGCAATGCTAGTTGGTACACTGATGCTGATGAGTTCCTAGAACAATTACTTAGCTGAGGAAGCCTTTACTACAAGGGGCCTAACCTCCAAAAAATAATTCCTGTTTTTTTATGGGCCCCCTTCAAATATATTTATATACATACATATATATTTACATGTATCTATCTAAATATCCTAGATATGCTTTCTATTTATCTCTCTATATATCTTATGTATCTATATATCAAGAAGTATTGTGAAAACTAGCTTTTTTGGTTATGGAAGCTAAGAAGTCCATGATTTGTTATTTGCAGGTTGAAGAACCAGGAAATCCAGTAGTGTGATTCTGGTCAAGTCCAAAGGCCTGAAAACCAGGAATGCTGATGTTTGAAGGCAAGAGAACATATATGTACCAGCTCACGTGAGAGAACAAATTCACCCTTTTGCTACTTTTCCCATCTAATGGGGCCACCAGTGGATTGACTAATGCCTGCACATATTGGCGAGAAGAATCTTCTTTATTCAGTCTACTGATTCAGATGCTAACCTCTTCTGGAAATACCCTTAAAGGTATCCAGAGATAATGTTTTATGAGCTATCTGGGTGTCTTTTAGTCCAATCCAGATGACACATAAAATTAATCACTGTAGTTATAAAAAGCATTATTAATTATTCCTGGATCCCTTTCTTAGATCACTCACTCTAGGGCAAACCAGCTGGCATGTGTGGAGACACTCAGGCTGGTAGTAGGGACCTCCATAGGAAGAGAAACTGAGGCTTCCTATCAACAGCCAGTACTATCTTGGCAGCCATATAAGACAGCTGTATTGAAAGGAGTTCCATGAACAGTTAGGTCTTCAAAGAACTGCAGCCCTAGCCAATAGTCTGATTGTAACCCTGAAAAAAAAAAAATCCTGAGTCAGAACCACTCAGATAAGCCATTTCCAAATAGTTAACCCATTGCAGTAACTCTTCATTGATGCAAAACCAATTATTCCAGAATTTAACATCTTAAAGTTATAAACCTTTATTTCCCCAGTTTTTGTGAAGCAGAAATTTATGAGGTCATCAGCTGGGTTTTATTTTTTTATTTTTTTCCAAGTTGGAGTCTCACTCTGTGGCCCAGACTGGAGTGGGCCACCGCAGCCTCGACCTGCTGGGCTCCGGCGATCCTTTTGCCTCAGCCTTCCGAGTAGCTGGAACTACAGGCGCATGCTACCACGCCTGGCTAATTTTTGATTTATTGTAGAGATGAGGTCTTGCCAAGTTGCTGGGGCAGGTCTCGAACCTGCGGGCTCAGGCAATCCACTCACCTTGGCCTCCCAAAGTGCGGGATTACAGGCTGAGCCACCGAGCCCGGCATCAGCTGGGTTTTATAGTCTCAAGGTGTAAGATGAGGGTGCGGTTAAAATATTGCTTAGGGTCATGGTCATCTGAAGGTTTGACAGAGGGGGGCTATCTGCTTCCAAGATGACTCCTTCATGTGCTTATTAAGGAGACCTGTTTTATGCCCAATATTGGCAAGAATAGTCCATTTCTCTTCTATGGATCTCTTCTGAGGTAGCTTGAGTGTCCTCACAATATGGCAGCTGGTTTCTCTCAGGGGTGATGATCTGAAAAGAGCAAGCAATATGGAAACGCTTTTTAATGACTTAGCATTGAAAGTCACATGTCTTTCCCACACTATCCTCTTGGCCACACAGGTTAGTCCTATTCAATGTAGGAGTGAACAGCAGAAAGCTGTGAGAACCAGGAGGTGAGGATTTCTGCAAGTCATCTGGGAAGCTGGTTACCATAGTGAGGTGATAAATGGTTGTTATTGATTGATGCCACTAAGTTTTGTGCTAAGTTACTGTGCAGTGACAGATGACTAACATACAAACAGACCAATGTGGAATATTTTGGTTATTCCTAATGATTCTAAGTGAAGAATGTTAGTGCTGGCTGCCTCCCCTATCCATAAAGCACCAGAAGATACCACGGACCAGAAAGGCACACAATTGTTCCTGTTTCCATAAATCTCTCTAGCTGAAGTACTGTCCCAGGAACCTTAACCTGCCTGGAATTGATTTGACAGCCAAGCAGTTGGTACTGGGACATGTCTTGGCAATTCATTAGCTAGTTCTATTGACCTATTTTCTAATTTTTTTATAGGTTTTACAGTTGTGCCTAAGCTCCAATCTTAGGTTGCAAAACCTTTGTGTGGTTTTAGATAAACAAATGCCACATGCCTTTACAACAAGTTTTTACACCATACATTTTCATATACAAAGGATATGAGGTTTGTTTCCTATCCAGACTTTTTCAGTACTCTATAACTTAAACCATCTCCCCAGATAGAAGCACAGAAAAAGAAAGGATCAGGGGAGTATAGCATGTTGTTTCCAACAAGGTGAAAAATTCATCTGAAATGACAGAAATCCTGGGTAATGACGAATCTCTGAGGACTTAAGTGTCACAGCAAACTAGCTGATTCGTACATGCATTTGAACTATAGCATAATATCAATACTTACACTCCCCTTTGAATTGAAAATGAGGCAATTAAAAGTTACTAAATCCCTTGTTTTGAATTGCTTCTGGTCCCTTTGGGTTTACTATAGCCCAGTTTTGTGCCTTTTATTTTGAGAAGTCCTGTCTTGCAAATTTGAAAGTTCATAGACTCTATTTTGAAATGGGCTTTATTCCAGAAATAGGGTTTACTTTATTATTTTCCACCACCTCTAGGGATATCTTGACAAAAATGGCAAAACCCAAAGACTTCCCGAAGGCTAATCTTTTTTCTGGGTCATATGATTCTTTTCAGTTTTCATCTGGAGAGCGTTTTCTAATCACAATAGGTTTGGCTGTTAGTGAACTGGAGAAAATCCTGTTGCTTTAGAGTTAACAATGAGTGGAATTTCAGTGCAGTATGGCTATTGGGTTAATACAATAGAAGTTGGTGCAGACTGGACTTGCAAGTGTCAAACAGACTGTGTGGGAAAATCTATATCACTGCAACTGAGTCAACAAACACTTCTGAATGCAGAAGTGCTGACGGAACTGTAGCAAGCAATTTGGTCAACTTCAATTTATATCCAAAGATTAAGCTGGGTTAAAAAGATTCCTATGAAGAAAGGGTTAAATATTAAAAACAGCAAGGATCTTAAAACTAAGGAGAGAAAAGCAAGAGGAGTCAGTGAAATGAAACATTAGAAACACAAAACAAGAGGCAATTAATAATACCTGTCTCAGAGGCAGGTTTATTATAAGGTAGAAACCACAAAAGAACAAATGATCAAAGAAGATGCTGAAGCCTTCAAATCCATTACTCACATGCATCACAGAGTGGAAAATAAACAGTGATTAGATTACAGAAAGATACTCTTGTCTTCCAATATGTTTAAACTTTTAGTTCTGTGGGGTAAACAGTTTCTAAATGGGCATGAATTCACTTCAACCTGGTGCTACCTAGTTGATTGGCCAGGCCCAGGTTTTCAGATATGACTGGAATAAATCACCGCCTTGGCATCATGCCGGTTTCCAGCCTGGCGGTACTTAGGAGGTCCTGGGTCAGTAGCAAGTCCTGGACTAGGAATCGGGAAGAGGAGGGTCAGGGCTCCCTGAGCTGCATGGGACAGGTCGGTTTGATCCTATGAGCCCAAGTTTCTTTAGTGATACATTACAAATCTCAGTTCTTTACCTGCCTGCTTTGCAAAATTGTTGAGAATCTTGTATGTATGTATGTATGTATGTATGTATGTAACGGCACACACACACACAGGCACATGAAAGCACTTTGGAAACTTTAAAGAGCAGGATCCATGGTCTTTCATCAAAATGAAAATAAAATAAATTATAATATTTGAGGAAAGTAATACTGTTTTCTTCATTACTCAAATGATGTCACTGATGTCATTATGTCAAATGATGTCAATTGTCATAGGACAGGCAGGTAGAAAGGAGTGAACCCTGAGTCTAATCCATTCTGGGCATTCCCAATTGCAAGCAGTTAACCACCCTTTTAAAACAGGATGGGGAATGGAGGAAGGAAATGGGGGTGGACTTCATACGAGGTACAAAGATCTTTTCACTACCTGAGCATGTAACATGATTTTCCTTCAAATTCCTGGGAAACACTTGGGAGACCAAGTAAAATATCACATCTACTATATACACCAATCATGTTGATCATTTAAAAATAATGATTTGTATATGTCCTTTGTGTTTGAGTTTTTGTTCTTGAGAAAAAAAAAAAAAACCCGTTAAAATCATGATGGAAATGAAGCTTTAGTTTTAGGTGTGGCCGTTTGGAACAATTCATGCTTTGCTCCAAGCTAGCAGCTCAACAATGGATATCATTGGCTGCCATAAAAATTCAGAGCAAGTTGAAGCAGTGCAGATCCTTCAGTACAGATCCATGATAGAGTTTCCCAAACTCAGAACTATTGACATTTTAAGGCATAAAAAAATTGACATTTTAAGTTATTTGTGGTGGGGTTGTCCTGTCCTGTGCTGTGTAGAATGTTGACAACACCCTTAGTCTCTACAAACGACATGCCAATAGCAAACATCTTTCTTTCCAGAGTTGTGACAACCAGAAGATGTTTTCAGACGTTGTTAAATGGTCCCTGGGGTGCAAAATTGCTTCCATTTGAGAACCATTGTTCCAAAAAAATCTCAAAAACTCATGAATTCTTAGTAACTGAGAGTATATATGTAGAACAGTTGGTACAGCTCATCTCTTATATGCAAATTCTATATTAGTAAAAGGTCAGAAGCACATTAAGCTATTTTCAAAGCAATTTTCAAATGTATATATGCTTTAAATAGTGGAAAGTGTTCTTCAAATGTTTAAGAGCATTACTTTATTAATAGACTATTTTAGAAGTTAATCAGTGAGCAGAGCTATTCACTTATTCTTTTACCCTTTTGTTTAGTTTAACTTGCTTTATTCCAAATAAGATTCTGGAAATAGTGTGGCAAGAAATAAAGTAATACTATGTAAAATAAAATACATTAACATGAAATGGCTAATTTTTTTTCAACTTTTATGTATCTGAGATGCTTTCTTTCACCGTGTCAGCAAGATGCCCTAAGAAAGAAACAAAGAAAAAAAAATGAATTTTTATTCTCCACACATCTACGACAAGAGGAATATATCATGTGTATGTATATTTACACTGGGCTGAATAGTGCCCCCCCCAGAAAATGTATGTCCACTTGGAACCTCAAAATGTGACCTATATGAAAATAGAGTCATTGCAGACATAATTAAGTTAGGGATCTGGAGATGTGATCATCCTGGATTTAGGCTGGGTCCCAAATGCAATTTCTGGTGTCCTTTCAAAAAGGGGATACAGAGAAACACACAAAGAAGGCCCTGCAAATATGAAGGCAGAGATTGGGGTGATGAATCAGTAAGACAAGGAGTACCAAGAATCACCAGCATCCACCAGAAGCCAGGAGACATAGATGAAGTGAATTCTCTCCCAGAGCCTCCAGAAGAAACCAGCCCTGCCTGATTTCTGACATCTAGATTCCTTAACTGTAAAGGAATAAATTTCCATTATTTTAAAACATTTTGCTTGAAGTCGTTTGTTACGGCAGTCCTAGGAAATGAACATAGTATGTACTATATTGGTATGGGTCATTTTCCCAAGAAATTTATTTTTTTTACATTATTAATCAAGCTAGAGTAATTTTATGTTGGCAAATCCATCTGTGGGACCAGAGCATAATCCAATATTCTGCCCAGGGAGAGGATAGAATTCTATTTTTAAGCATTAAGAAATATGGAAATATCTTCTAAACTCATAAGGTGCCCTGGTTATTTTTGGAGATTCTGTCAACTATCACTGTAGTGCAACATGTTTGCATTGTGGATGCC
The DNA here is from genome assembly GCF_000164805.1 of Carlito syrichta. Classification (NCBI taxonomy): domain Eukaryota; kingdom Metazoa; phylum Chordata; class Mammalia; order Primates; family Tarsiidae; genus Carlito; species Carlito syrichta. The sequence goes on from NW_007249849.1 coordinate 50,418, forward strand.
ACGGGGAACACATGTTGGAAGGTCATTGTCTCTGCCCTCTCTAGTTCAGTGGCTTCCACTAAACCCAGGTGATGGGTAGATGGTCACCAAGATAATTACCAAACCCTGTGGTGTGCTCCCTCCAGAAATGCCTAACAACTGTGGGAAATTTGGTTTACTGAGTTACATTATGGTGGCAAGTTCTGTCCCAAAGGAAGAAAGATGATCGTCTGAAGTTGTGAGGTGGGCAGAAGACTGACCCAACAAGGTTAGTCAGTGTATAATTGAGAAGACTCCAGAACAAAGAAGGAAGGACTGAAGTGAAAAGTCAGAGCAGTGGGACTCAGAGTCAATGAAGATGCAACAGCATGGCATGGGCTTTGAAGCACAAATTTCATGGACTGTAGAGTCAGACAGAGCTGGATTCAGATTTCCTTTCAACATCTTCTTCACTATTGGCAGAGGATGTGAAATTGTTAAGCCTTGGGTTTCCCATGGACTGAAAAGCACACTCTACTGGCTTCCTGTTGGACTTGGCACATGACGTACATTCTTACTTGAAGTGGGAGGGATGTTAGGGACATCTCCCCACCTCCCGCCACCGCTTCTGCAAATGAGAATAATTAATCAGAAAATACAATTGTCCTGAAATTTGGTGGCAATATTTTTAAAAATGATTTTAAATGGGTTACTTGAAAAGCATAGGTGTGTGATCCCTACACTTGTGATGCCACACTGACTTTACATCAGAAAGAACACTTGAGAATATCCCAGGCTAGGTGTATGTTGAGGGACTTAATTCGGATGAAGAGAACTGGAGGAAAACATCACACATTTTCTATTTACAAAGCAACATTCTCTCTTTTAAAGTGTTTGTGACCATCAGAAAATGAAATTTAATGTTTATGTGTTTGTAATGTTGACACTAGCAGTAAAGATTAGTTAAAATAATGAAATTTGCAATTATAGTTTATTGCCATAGCTAACATCCAGAAATTGAAAGAAAATTTTAAAAAGACAAATTAAGGTCTTGGCTGGGCTCAGTGGCTCAGCCTGTATTCCCAGCACTTTGGGAAGCTGAGATGAGTGGATTGCCTGTGCCCGCAGGTTCGAGATCCACCCGGGGAACTTAGCAAGACCTGTCTCTACAATAAATCAAAAATTAACTGGGTGTAGTAGTGCGCACTGTAGTTCTGGTTATTTGGAAGGCTGAGGCAGAAGGATCGCCGGAGCCCAGCAGGTCGAGGCTGCAGTGGCCAGGAGCATGGCACTGCACTCCAGTCTGGGCGACAGAGTGAGACTCCAACTCAAAAAAAAAAAAAATTAAGGTCTTTTATTGTTCTGCTCCCTATTAATATTGAAAAGAGCTGAGCTATAAAGTACAACCAAGTTAATTTAAGGATTTTATGTATTTATTTTTAAAGTTTAGACTTCAATGGATCTATCGTAGCCCAGCCAACGTTTCAAAACACTACAGCTATAGTGTAAACACCAAAAAAATTGGGTCAAATTAGATTATTTGTATTTTCCAACTGTTTTGTCAATAGCATTCCAAAATGGGTGCTATCTACTAAGAAGTAAGATCAAATGATTTCAATGTTGTAGTGCTGACAAGGTTTCAAATAAGAGGCTCCATGTATCTTTGAAAAGAGATTTTTGGCTGAGTGCCGTGGCTCAAGCCTGTCATTCCAGCACTTTGGGAGGCCGAGGTGAGAGGATTGCCTGAGCTAGGTGTTCAAGATCAGCCCAGGCAACTTGGCGAGACCTTGTCTCTACAATAAATCAAAAAAATTTAGCTGGGTGTGGTAGTGCACACCTATAGTTCCAGCTACTTGGAAAGCTGAGGCGGAAGGATCACCTGAGCCCAGCAGTTTGAGGCTGCGACTGAGCGAGACTCCAATTCAAAAAAAAAAAGGAGGTTTTTTTACAGATTTCTTATTTTTAGGGCAAAGTTTATTTTTGACGAGGAAACTTCTGAATACTAAAGGAATGTCCATCAAGGAAGCAGAAATGTTGTTGAACTTCACAAGAAGGAAAAAAAATCGAAGTTGTTTCTTTCCTCTTTTCCTCTATTAAAAAAAATAACATTTTCTTAACTAGCTTATTTTTTTGGCACACAAAGAACACTCTCGGTTTCTTTTCTTTTCATTCCGTTAGTTAGTTGACAGGACCTCCAGGTAAAAGAAATGTTTTTAATAAAATATATTCCCTCACACAGTGTGGAGAAGGTAGCTGAGCAGGAATAAAGATGTTATTGCTGGCTCCTCGGAGACATATACAATGCTCACTTTAATCTATTTGATCGTCCCTGAATTGCTGATTGCCGCTCTTTTCTCTCTGAGGCACAAAAGGGAAGCTTAATATATTTATATATCTACATATGCAGGATATACAGCCTATGTTAGGCATGCTCATTTGCTTTCTTTTTTTACCTCTCCCTGTTTCTGTCTTTCTTCTCCCTGTGAGCTGAAAAATGGAAGCAATTTGCTGGAGCCCTTCCTGACGCTCTCCCACCTGGCACCTTGAGTCTTATAATTGCTGTGATATTTCACTCAAGCCACCTGTAATGGGAGAACTGTGAGTGGGCCATCGTGAGGGTCTGATATGCTGATATGTCATGGGTGACCACCCATAAATATTTCTGTCTCATTTCTCCTTGGACACAGAGGAACGATGCCAGCGACTCTACAGGGATTGGTAGGTTTGGTCACATGATTCCCCATTTCTTCTGAGACCTGAGAATTTGATGGTCATCATTTTAATTGCCCTTGAGACAAAGTGAGCATCTTGGGTAATAACTCTTCATCCTTTCTCCTGCTCAGCACAGAAATCCACACTGTATATGAGGGTACCTTGGCCCCTGTTATAACAATGTAATCATCCAAATAAATCATCCATTTTAGGAGGACAAGTTTGAGCCTCTTCCCCCACCCTCTGGACCCTTTTTTGAGTCAGGATCTCACTCTGTCACCCAGGCTGGAGTGCAGTGGCATGATCATGGCTCACCACAACCCTGACATCTTGGGCTCAAGCAATCCTCCGGCCTCAGCCTCTCAAGTAGCTGGGAATATAGGTGTGCATCACCACACCCAGTTAATTTTGTGATTTTTTTTGTAGAGATGAGGTCTCGCCATGTTGCCTAGGTTGGTCTTGAACTCCTGTAGGCTCGTTTTTAAAAAATGTTCTAGTTAAAGCCCCATCTTTCTTTGAGCAATATCTGAATTGGGGGTTAGATCTGAATTCCATTGTGTTTCTCATGCTTGCCCAGACTTGTGACCACACAACAGCCTTCATGGACATGCCTTTCCCCAAGACAGATTTATTTTCTTCTAGTTTCCAGAAGGACATTTTCCTCACTGTTCAGTTAATACATTGACAACTTTCCCTAACTGCATTTTACTGTGTAGATCAATCACCACCTCAATGTCATGATATTTTATGCAAATATATCTAATCAAAGATTGAGTTACCTCTCCATCATTTATATTGCTGCTCCCATGAACGTCAAAGTCAAAGGTAATAGAGCAATGCAATGTACCTTTCTGAGCCTCCAACTGAAGTCAGTCCCCAAATCTCCCTTTCTAGCCCCTCTGTAGCATCTTGCTATATTTGATGTCTCTAGAACTCAAGAAAGTTCTGGATGCATTCAACCATTATTTCTGTGTTGCATATTCTTGGGTCAGATAGTGGGAAGCTAACAATAAGTACAAAAACGTTGAAGCCCTGTGTTCATTTTCAAGTCGCTAGTTCAAATTCAGAAAGTCCCATTCAGTCATTCCATAGTTGACAGGCACCTTGTTGGACACAGAGAAGGTAATGAGGGTGGGTACGATATGGCTCCTGCTTCCAGGGAGCTCAGAGTCTGAAAATGGAAAGCAGCCATAGAGGCAGGTAAATACAGCTTTTCCCAGATGGCTTGTTGGACAGCAAGTGCCTCAGTTACCACCAGACTCCAGGGGACAGTTAAGTTCTTCCAACATTTGCGTATTCTCAAAGGTGCCCCTTTCAAGATGTCTTATCTACAATTGGATGCTCAGAGTGCATGTGTTAGTGGAAGTCCTGACTAAATGACACTTAACAAAACAAAGATTTGGCCAGGGGCGATGCTCACACCTGTAATTCTTGTACTCTGGGAGGCCAATGTGGGAGGATTGCTTGAATCAAGGAGTTTGAGACCAGCCTGGGCATCAAGGTGAGACCTTGTCTCTATAAAAAGCAAAACAAAATGAAACAAAAATTAGCCAGGCATGATCGTGTATACTATAGTCCCATCTACTTGGGAAGTTGAGGCAGGAGGATCACTTGGGCCCAGGAGGTTGGTTATTCATTTATTTCTGCTTGCAAATGTGTGGGGTCCTCCACTTGAGAGTGTAACAAACAAATAAGCAACTTGCACACACAAGTGTCCAGTAAAAAAGCCTATGCATTATTGTACTATCAAATATGCACAGCTATGCTATAAACATAATATTACGAAAAGATTTATGAGAAATCATATCCATATATTTAATATCTATGGCATTAAAATGTATGTTCTTGACCTGATTCGGTGACTCAGCCTCTAATCCCAGCACTTTGGAATTGCCTGAGTCTGTGTGTTCGTGACCGGCCCAGGCAACTTGACGAGACCCAGTCTCTACAAAAAGTCAAAAAAAACTAGCCAGGTGTGATAGCACATGCCTATACTTCTAGCTACTTGGAAGGCTGAGGTGGAAGGATTGCCAGAGCCCAGCAGGCCGACCCTGGGGTGGCTGTGAGTATGCCACTGCTCTCCAGTCTGGGCGACGGAGTGAGAATCCAACTCAAAAAATAAAACAAAATAAAATGTCCATTTTTTAACATTTTATAGTCTGATTGGAATAAAAATGATATTACTTGAAAAATATCATATTTCTCCTATAATTTATGCAATATTATAGACAGCATAAGCTTTATATACTTGATTTTGTACAATGTATAGCATATATTATTTCATTTACTAAGCTTTCTTCTTCTTTTTTTTTTTTTTTCAAGTTGGAGTCTCACTCTGTCACCCAGACTGTAGTGCAGTAGCTGCTACCATGTCCGGCTAATTTTTGATTTTTTGTAGAGATGAGGTCTGGCCAAGTTGCCCAGGCGGGTCTCGAACCCTCGAGCTCATGCAA
>NW_007249849.1:55711-55970 GCF_000164805.1 Carlito syrichta
GCTTTGGGAGGCTGAGGTGAGGGGATTGCCTGAGCCTGTGTGTTCGAGACCCATCTGGGCAACTTGGCGCAACCTCATCTCTACAATAAATTAAAAATCAGCCAGGCGTGGTAGCACGCGCCTGTAGTTCCAGCTACTCGGAAGGCAGAGGTGGAAGGATCGCCGGAGCCCGGCAGGTCAAGGCTGGGGTGGCCAGGAGCGGCCACTGCACTCCAGTCTGGGTGACAGAGTGAGACTCCAACTCAAAAAAAAAAGTCTT
>NW_007249849.1:55990-69767 GCF_000164805.1 Carlito syrichta
GATCCTTCCGCCTCAGCCTTCCGAGTAGCTGGAACTACAGGTGCGTGCTACCACGCCTGGATGATTTTTTGTTTTATTGTAGAGATGAGGTCTCACCAAGTTCCCCAGGTGGGTCTCGAACCCGCGTGAAGTTTAGCTTTAACATTAAGTCCTGTTCCTGTCTTCATGTTTCCAGTTGATAAGGTATCCAGTTAGTAAAGCAGTGGACATGTCCAAAATAAAACAAAGGAAAAACAAAACAAAACTACGTAACTTAGGTAATTTAGTGGAATATATTTATAAATGTAGATTGCACTGAGAGATTTCAGTTTATCATAGGAAGTGTATAGGTTTTGCAGTAAAACAAATTTGATTTCAAGCTTGCCTTGTCCATTTCCTGGCTGTGTGGTTCGAGGTATTTACTAACCTCTCTGGTGTTCCATTTCTTCATTTCTAATTAAGTGGGGCAAGCCACTCTATATATTTATTCTGAGGATTACACCAAATATGATATGCAAAACGCATGGAGTGTAGTAGAAACATAGCAACATGCATGTGATCCTTAAAGAGAGGAAACTCAAATAGCATATAAACCAGTCTAGAGACGGGGCAAACATCATTTTCAAGGTTTTTGTCAAGAACAGTGTGAAAAATGAGATCTTTTTAGGACTAAATCCTAGAAGCGTGCTAAAAACGCATCACTTTCTTTGGGAAATTACTTCCAATACAGTAACTTTCCAACTTGATTATTTTTAATTGGAAACATTTAAAATACCTTTTAAGAAAAAATGATTTACTTACAAAAAAGGGTGAAGGAAAAAGAAAAAAGAAGGGAAATGAGAGGATTGAAGACAAATGATAATCACCATAAGATGAATCACATAAAAACATGAAAGCATTTATAATGGGTGATGCTTTGAAAGAGAGAGAAACAGCGAAACCTCAATTTCTCAACTAACTCGTCTTCAACAAAACCTCCACCGACAGCCACTGGGGAGAGGAGAACCTATTCAGTAAATAGTGCTGGGAAAACTGGCTGATCACATGCAGAAGATCAAAACCCCTAACTATCACCATACACAAAAGCCAACTCTAAATGAATCAAACCTAAACTTAAAATCTCAAACTACAAGAATCTTAGAAAACGCAGGAGACACCCTTACAGAAATCAGAATAGGCAACCAATCCTGAGCAAAACCACAGATGTCCATGCCATAAGAGATAAGGTAGAACCTCATTAAACCGAAAAGCTTGTGCAAAGTCAAAGAAATGATAAAGAGAGCAGGGAGACAGTCCACAGAATGGGAAAAAATATTTGCCAACTGTATATCTGACAAAGGCCCAACATCCAGGATCTACAAGGAACTCAAGTGTGCTGAAAGAAAAAGCAAACAACCCCATTTAAAAAAGGGGCAAAAGACATGAATAGACACACATTTCTAAAGAAGATTCATGGGTAGCCAACAGACATATGAAAAAGTACTCAGTCTCACTCATCATTAGAGAAGTGCAAATCAAAACCACACTGAGATACCACCTAACCCCAGTAAGAACAACCATCATTAATAAAACAAACAACAAGGATGCAGAGAAACGGCAATGTTCTACACTGCTGGTGAGAGTGCAAACTAGTCCAACCGCTATGGAAAACAGTGTGACAACTTCTAAAAGAACTAGAAACTGACCGTCCATATGACCCAGCAATCCCCCTTCTGGGAATATACCTGGAGGAACTCAAATCATTCTACAAAAAAGATATATGCATAGACAAGTTTATTGCAGCATTATTCACAAGAGCAAAAACATGGAACCAACCGTGCTGTCCATCCAAACCGGAGTGGATAAAAAAAATGTGGTGCACATACAAGATGGAATATTATGCAGCCATAAAGAAGGACAAACATACGAACTTTGCAGCAACTTGGATGGATTTAGAGTCTATAATACTCAGTGATCTATCCCAGAAACAAAGAACAAAGTACCACATGTTCTCACTCATAAGTGGACCCTGAACATTGATCATAATTCTATAAGAAATGGATTGGCAGTAGCAGGATGCTGTTGGAGGGAGGGGGATGGGGGGGTGAGTATTGTATAACACGAATAAGGGCGCCTGATCTCAAACCAGGCAAAATGGGGACCAAAGGGAGGCCCAAACTTTACCTGTATGATGTCCACTTGTATATCTAATCCTGAATTGTACCCCACATCTTTAAAATAAAATAAACAAATAAATAAGCAGAGCTTGGAAAAAAAAAGAAAGAAGGAAAGAGACAGAAACTACAAATGGAAATGTCTTAATGGAGAGGCTTGATGGCAAATTTTTTTTTGAGCTTTTATTTTTATGTCAAGATTTCCCTTCCAGTCACGTCTACATTAGGAGGAAACTGCCACCAAATTCTTTGCTTTGATTCAATTTAGGATTTAAAAGAATCTACAGATAAGATATTCTGAGAGTAAGTGGTGACTCATCTACATAAGAAATATTAATAACACTGCTTAGATACTGACCAGTGTTTCTATGCATGGTACTTATTTTTTAACATCTATTTTCAAAATTGAAATATCTTCAGTGTTTTTGCTAATTTTGTAACCAAATAATTATAAAAAAATTTTCTGAGTGGAAAAAATATAGACGAGAGCCAGGTATAGTGGTGAACCCCTGTAGTCCCTGCTCTCAGGACACGGAGGCAGGAGTATCCCTTGTGATCAGAAGGTTAAGTCCTAACTGGGCAACATAGTGAGACCCTGTCTCTGAAAACTAACAAGTAAAACTAAACAACAACAACAACAACAAACTTTAAAAATTATAAACAGCTGGGCATGATGGCGTGTGCCTGTAGTTCCAGCTATTTGGAAGGCTGAGGAGGAAGGATTGCCTGAGCCCAGCAGGTCAAGGCTGCAGTGGTTGTGAGCATGCCACTGCACTACAGCCTGGATAATAGGGAAAAAAAATTATAAATAATCTAGAAGCTTATAAAACTGTAAGTAAAATTATACCCTAGTAAAATATATTGATAACAATTTGAGTTATATCTTTTTCTGCTTTTTTCATATGAGGATTAATTCTTATAATAAAATTCTACCATATGTATTGTTCTAGACTCAGATATTTCCACCTAATATATTGTAGGCAGCTTACCATATCTTTTCATGTAGCTATACCTCATTCTTTCTCTGACTTCATAGCATTGCACTACACAGAGATTTTTGTTTTGTTTTCTTTGGTTTGGTTTTGAGTTGGAGTCTCACTCTGTCACCCAGACTGGAGTGCAGTGGCCGCTCCCGGCCCCCACAGCCTCGACCCGCTGGGCTCTGGTGATCCTTCTGCCTCAGTCTTCCAAGTAGCTGGAACTACAGGCATACACTGCCACGCCTGGCTAATTTTTGATTTATTGTAGAGACGAGGTCTCACCAGGTTGCCCAGGTGGGTGTCGAACCCGCGGGCTCAGGCAATCCGCTCACCTCGGCCTCCCAAACTGCAGGGATTACAGGCTGAGCCACTGAGCCCGGCCGACATAGAGATTTTATAATCATTTAACCAATCACCATTGGTGGTCATTTAGGTAGTTTCTTGATTTTAAGATTGTGACAATTTCCTGGCACTGTCATAACAAAATACCAAGATAACAGAAATGTGTTCTGTCTGGAAACCAGAAGTTCAAAATCAAGGTGTCGGCAAGTCATGTCCCCTCTGAGGACTCTAGGAGAGAAATCTCCCTTGCTTATTGTGCTTTCTAGTGGTTGCCAACCATTTTTGGCATGCTAAAATGGTTTCTTTTTTTTAAGGGTATCTGCATAATGGACATTTGTAAGAGACTGACAAGAGAGAGAGAGAGAGAGAGAGAGAGAGAGAGAGTTTCTAAAATGGTTTTTAGATGCATCACTCCAACCTGTTTTTCCACAAACTTCTTCCTTCTTGTGTTATGTCTCTGTGTCTCTCCGCCTCTTCTTCTTACAGGATCACCAACCGAATTGGATTGAAGGCCCACCCTTCTTCAGTATGATCTATCTTAACTAATTGCATCTGAGCAACCCTGTTTCCAGATAAATTCACATGATTAGGGTCTGGGAAGGACCTGAATTTGGGGGTTAGAGGACACTATTCAACCAAATGCAAGTACAGTCATCCCTTAGTATCCTTGGGGACTGGTTTCAAGATCCCCAAACTTAGCATACTCAGGTCCCCTGCAGTGGGCTCTGCAGAACCCACAGATAGAAAAGTCAGCCCTCCATATACACGAGTTTGGTTGTAAATGTAGAACTTGCCCACGTGAAGGGCTGACTGCGTTTATTGAAAAAGTCCATGGTAAGAAGACCCTCACAGTTCAACCTTGTGCTGTTCAAGGGTCAGTGGTACCGTAAACAAAGTCCCAAAGAACATATAATATGCAGACTTATCCAATTAGTTCCTCAAAATGGAATGGACAGATTTAACTGTACAATATTTTCAAGGCTTGTAATGCTTATTTCCAGATTTTTCTCCTGAAAGGCTATATTCCCACAAGAACAGTGTGCCTGTCTTTTCCACAGCCTTGTCAACACCGGGCAGTGCGATGTTTGCTAGGCTCCTAGGCTAAAAAATGTATTTCATTGTTTTGTTTTGAATTCTTTTGATTATTTTTAGGTTGAACATTAAAACAAAACAGACTTGTGGTCATTTGTATTATTTTACCATTTAGGTTTTTTTGCCATTATTCTATTATGGTCTTTGTATTTGTCTTAATGTTTTCCAAACAATTTTTATATATTAAAGTATTAAGTCTTTATCTGTCTTCTATGTTGCAGAAATATCTTTCATGTGCTGTTGCTGTTCGGGTTTATAATTTTTTAAAACTTCATTTTTGTCTCACAGAAATTTTTACTTTTTGTAAAGTCAAATATGTTGGTCTTTTTAAAATCATTCCCCCCCCCCTTAAATTATGCCACTTTCCTTATCACACATTTTACAGGAGTTTTTCTGAGATTTTGTTGGAAAAAACATCAAGCTACTTTTCAGGTCCAGCTTTCCTTGACTTATTTTGACTCCTGGTGTATTTATCACTCACTAGTCTTCCTTCTTTTTAATCCCAAGTTCCTTGCATCTCTTAGAAATTCTTCAAAAATTCTGGCCCAATTGATAGGATTATACTCTACTTACTAGGATACTGCAGATTTTTTTCTCTCTTATTTTCCTGTGTCTTCTGTCATTGCCATGGAATTTGGGGAAAGATTTGGGGTTTCCCATAGACTCAATTTGCCATCTGGTAAACAGAGGCCAGGACTCTAGAAATAATAAATATTAGAAAATGCTTGTTGACTAAGAAAGTAGACCCATATGGGAGTAGCAGACTTGATATATTTCAAAGGAATGAAATAAATCCACCTCGTTCTATTTGTAATTTGGGAATGACTTAATGAGACCTTATAAATCTGAGCTCTTCTTTAAAAATAAAGCATAAACTTAATAAACAAATACAGAATTCTGATTAGGCAATACAATAGGTTTTTAGTTTGGAAATAGAAGCTTTCAGCTAGCTTCAAATAATAGTTGTTGTTGTTGTTGTTGTTTTTTAAATGGAGTATGCTAGTTTCCTCCCTACCCCCTCACTTCTTCAAAAAGTTGTCAACTGCCTACCACTAACATGCTACTGTCATGTTCTTTCGATATTAAAGGACTTCACCACCCTGCAGCTTGTAGTCACAGGGTTTGTAGACTAGGCTAAGCAATTTCTGTTTCTACTTTAATTGTAGACTTGATTATGTCATACTCCGTTTCAACCTTTAGGGATCTCCTACTGTTTTCAGGCTAAAGTACAAATACCAGGGCATGGCCTCCAAGAACTTTCACATGATGGTTCCTGTTTATTTTTCTGGCCCTCAAAGCTCTCAACTGACATAAAGAATGGACCTTTAAGCTTTTGACTCCTTCTGCTGCGAAACCTTTAACATGTGGTTCTCTATACTTGGGATATTTTCCTCTTCAGTGTCAAGTTTCATGTAGATATCACTCCTATACATACTTTAAGTCTTAGGGGTCTCTCTTGGAGGACTTCTGCAGGGAAAACTTGCCAGATGTCTCCAGGAAAGTTTAGGTTACAGTTGTACATCTTCCTCTTGAACTCCATAGCATTTATCAGAAATGAAAAAAGTTACTATTTGAATGCCAACATGTGAGCTCTATGAGAGTAGAAAACATTCAACATTGTATCTTCAGTCTAGAAAACAATATTGTATACTCAGTCTAGAAAACATTTAACAATGAATCCTCAGTCTACAAGCATTCAACATTGTATCCTCAGCCTAGGAATCCTTCAACATTGTATCCTCAGTCTATAAACATTCAACATTGTATCCTCAGCCTAGAAAGCATTCAACATTGTATCTTTAGTCTAGAAAAATTACCTAGCAGGTAGTAGAAATTCATCAAACTTGTGGTTTTGAATGAATGAGAGTAATCTAGGTAACTAAAGTGACTGTGTGTTTGTAACATAGGAGAGTGAAGAAGATAAGTGTGGGATAGTTAAATGTGCCAGTCAGGCATTGTATCTGGTTCAGTAGCATTAAGAAATCATCTTTTCTCCAAAGCTGAAACACTCTCTTTCCTTCCCAGGAAGACTTGCGTTGTAAGGTGTCATATGTCCCAAAGCACAAAAACAAAAATAAATAATATGCAGCTTTTATGTATCCCCCCAACATTTATACCTCTATTTTCTCCATGGACACATCTTGATTTCAGTAGTAGTTTTATATTTACACACCTTATTTATTTTTAAATTTGTGACTTCTTTAAAAAGTCTTCCAATCCTGTAGAGTACACATCTGGGAGGAACTCCTGGCTGGGCTCTTCCTGACTGGTCTCTGTAACATTGTGGCCTGGCAACACTGCTTGCTGTGTGTAGATGTGAACAGGTTACAACTTAAGGGGAGACAAATCAAATTTCAAAACTATTACAAATGACTCCATTTTTCATAAGGAATTGACTCATAACACAGATGAGACCACACAGAGAAGCTTCTGTTGGGCATGTTCTTTATGTCTGCACAAAGCTATATGTATTAATAGAAGTTTAATAGATGCCATGTTTTGAATGTTTCCCCTTTTATGTCATTTTTTTCTCTACTATTTTTTAAAGTTAGACTTCATGGACATTGTAATGATAATTAAGTAACATGCCAGAATCTGTTAAAGAGCCCGCTATTAAATTTTTATGAATTTCGACAGCCTACTGGTAGCCTTTGGTAGTTTGAAATTGGCCAAGGTAGGAGCATTTCACCAAGAAAACAAGCAAATGATGCAGACTCCACCCATGGCCTGGAGAGTCAGTGATCAGCTTTTACCAGTGCACCACTGAGTAGTAAAGAAAAACTTTTCCCTCTTCAGCAATACCGACATATGCTCATCCATACTAGAGTCTCAAAAAGCCACATCAGTACAGGCAGTTTCTTTGCCCATGTTTACACTATTCTAGGTACGTTTTCATTTCAACTGTATCTTTCCATTTACAGTGATGTGGGAACCTAAAATATTTCTTGAACATATTCCTCAAGAAATCCTAATTAACCTCTTATTAAAAGTGAGTAAAGAAGCCGGCTTGGTGGCTCAGCCTGTAATCCCATGCCTTTGGGAGGCTGAGGTGAGTGGATTGCCTGAGCCCATGGGTTCGAGACCCGCCTGGGCAGCGAGACCTCATCTCTACAATAAATCAAAAAATCAGCCAGGCGTGGTAGCGCATGCCTGTAATTCTGGCTACTCAGAAGGCTGAGGCGGAAGGATCGCCGGAGCCCAGCAGGTCGAGGCTGCGGTGGCCGGGAGCAGCCACTGCACCCCAGTCTGGGTGACAGAGTGAGACTCCAACTCAAAACAAACAAACAACAACAACAAAAAAGCACCACGCTTTGAGTACCCATAGAGCCATTCTGTTTTTCACTTTCAGTACAGTATTTTAAAAAATTACATGAGATAGTCAACATTCTATTATAAAATAGGCTTTGTATTACATGCTTTTGCCCAACAGGAGGCCAGTGGAAGTGTTCTGAACCTGTCTAAGGGAAACCAGGCTAAGCTATGATGTTGGATAGTTTAGATGTGTTATGTGATTTGGAGGCCAGGCATGGTAGTTGGCTCCTATAATTCCAGCATTTTGAAAGGCTAAGGCACGAGGATCGCTTGAGCCTATGAGTTCGAGACCAGCCTAGGTAAAATAGCAAACCCTCATCTCTACACACACACACACACCAAAAAAATATATAAAAAAATTAAAAAAATGTACTGTCTGTGATGGTGCACACCTGTAGTCCCAGCTACTCGGGAGTCTGGGGTGGAAGGGTCTCCTGAGCCCAGAAGGTTGAGGCTGTGGTGAGCTGTGATTGTTCCATTGTCTTTCAATCTGGGCAAAAGAGTAAGGCCCTGACTCAAAAAGAAAATGCATTTTGGATGTATGATATTTTCAATGTATGATGGGTTCATCAGGAAGCAACTCTGTCATAAACCAAGGAGTATTTATATCATTTTTCTAACTTTTTATTTTGAAATAATTCTAGACTTACAGGAAAGTGGGAAAAATAGCATAAAATCCTAGCATATCTTTCACCCAGCTTCTCCTAATGTTAACACCTCGTGCAATTATGGTCCATTGATTAAACCTGGGAAATTAACACTGATACGTTGCTATTATAATAATGAATCAACATTATTCTTCTTGGATGTTGACAGTTTCCTTAAGGTCCTTTTTTTCCTGTGGAATCTGTCACTGCATTTGAGTGCCACATCTCCTTTCTCTCCTCTGATCTGTTAGAGTTCCTCAGTTTCCTTATGTCTTTCATGACCTTGAAAATTTAAAGTCAGTTATTTGTAGAAAGTCCCTCACTTGGAGTTTGTCTGATGACTTTTTTCATGATTAAATTGAGGTTGTCTATTTTGAGGACCACAGAAACGTTCAGGGCATCATGTCATGGGGTACACGATTTAGCACAGGTTGTGTTCAATTACTGGTGATGGTAACCCTGTGAAGGGGATAAGACCTATCTACCATGTTTCTCTACTTTCATGTTGCCATCTTCCTCCTTTGAAATGAAGAGGTATCTTGTGTAGAGGTACTTTGAGAGAATGCATACATTCTGTTTTTTGTAATTTTTTCACCTACTAACTTTAGGATTATTGATAATAATTTCTTCTTTTCTTTCTTGCTTCCTAATTCTTTCCCCAGACTTGTATTTCACAGTCATCTCTGCCAATTGGTGTTTGTGTGTATTCTAGCAAAACATTTTTTTTTTTTTTTTGAGTTGGAGTTACTCTGTCACCCAGACTGGAGTGCAGTGGCCACTCCTGGTCACCGCAGCCTCAACCTGCTGGGATCCGGTGATCCTTCCTCCTCAGCCTTCCAAGTAGCTGGAACTACAGGTGCACGCTACCATGCCTGGCTAATTTTTTTATTTATTGTAGAGATGAGGTCTCTTCAAGTTGCCCAGGCAGGTCTCGAACCCGTGGGCTCAGGCAATTCACTCACCTCAGCCTCCCAAAGTGTGGGATTACAGGCTGAGCCACTGAGCCCGGCTGCAAAACATTTTTTAAATTGACTTTTAAGAGGTCAGGTGTGGTGGCTCACACCTGTAATCCTAACTATTTGGGAAGTCGAAGCAAGAGGATTACCTGAGCCCAGGAGTTCAAGACAAGTCTAGGCAACATGGCAAGACCTTGTCTCTACAATAAATCAATAAAAAAATGTAGCCAGATGCCTGTAGTCCCAGCTACTTGGAAGACTAAGGTGGGAACATCACCTGAACCCATTAGGTCAAGGCTGTGGTGGCTGTGATCATGCCACTACACTCCAGCCTGGGAACCAGAGACTCTGACTCAAAAATAAAATAAGACTTTTTATGTATTTATTTATTTATGTTTTTTTGAGTTGGAGTCTCACTCTGTTACCCAGACCGGAGTGCAGTGGCACGTTCCCAGCCATTGCAGCCTCGACCTGCTGGGCTCCAGCGATCCTTCTGCCTCAGCCTTCCAAGTAACCGGAACTACAGGCATGTGCTACCATGCCCGGCTAGTTTTTGATTTATTGTAGAGACAAGATCTCGCCAAGTTGCCCAGGCGGGTCTCGAACCCGTGGGCTCAGGCAATCCACTCACCTCGACCTTCCAAAGTGCTGGGATTACAGGCTGAGCCACCAAGCCTGGCCAAAATAAGACTTTTTAAAGTGACTTTTTCAAGAAAGTCGTTATAACTCAAGAGAAATCAGTCTATTTATGCTTATACAACAAGGGTCAGAGAAGAGCTGTCCTGTGAGTGGAAACATGGACTTCCACTGGCCTGGATTCATATGTTCATAAATGCCTCAATATTATCACGTAGTTGTCCAGAGATGGGAGCAGCGATATCCGTGACTGAAAGTCTTAGTTGAGCTGCACTGTAAACTTCAGAAATACCCAAGGAAAGAGTGCTTTACCGGAACCAGTTGTCAGCAACAGATTCATTCAGATGTCAGCATCTAGGGGGTTAGCATCATTCAGATGCCAGCATCTAGGGGTGAAGGAAAGGGCTGTGATTTATGCCTTCCTTGGGAAGGTGTGTTGGAGTCATGGCTTCCATAGCAGTGGATGAACTGGTCTTTGTGGTGCTCCATGGCCAAACAAACCTGCTTGCTAAGTAAACCCTGCGATGCTTCAGGCACACATGGCAGAGTTAAATTGACCAATGGAATGTTCAGGGAATGTTTTCGAAAACTCTGTGTTATCTACATAGGAAAATGATCCAGCATTTGGAGCAACAGAGTATTTAGCATATTATTCAGGAGAAGAGAATTTTTTTTTTTGTTTTTGAGTTGGAGTCTCACTCTGCCACCCAGACTGGAGTGCAATGGCCACTCCCGGCCACTGCAGCCTCAACCTGCTGGGCTCCTGTGATCCTTCCGCCTTAGCCTTCTAAGTAGCTGGAACTACAGGCGCACGCTACCATGCCCAGCTAATTTTTGATTTGTTGTAGAGGTGAAGTCTCGTCAAGTTGCCCAGGTGGGTCTCGAACCCGCGGGCTCAGGCAATCCACTCACCTCGGTCTCCCAAAGTGCTGGGATTACAGGCTGAGCCACCGAGCCCGGCTGAGAAGAGAATATTTATCCACTTATCTGTCCATTTGCTTATGAGTAACTCCTAGTCATGGGCTCTACTTCAACTTCCTAGTTCACGTTGAACATACAGCGACATGGCATCAACTCAGTTGGTGACCTCATGCTTCTCTTCTCTAATGGCATGGTGGTTTCCATTTCTTTCCCCTCTGTAATTAGAGAAGTAAAAACCCTCCTATTTAAATGCTGAGGGATGGATTTATACATATTAGCTTCTGGACACCACAATTATTAAGACACCATCTGTCTCTGTTTAAATACTGTGCAGCTTATACACAGAAAACCCTAGAATTATCTATTCTTCTTTGAACAAAGAGAGTGAGTTAGAAACATTCATGCCAAAACAAAACACCAATGTCCAAAATGAACAACACATTTTGGTCAAATATGAGCCTTCCTATGCACAGTTCAGTTTGAACTCTAACATATCATACATTTCAAGGTGGGAGAAAGTGATCTATTTGATGTTGAAATAGCTTTCTTTTTTAATTGATGCATAATACGATGGGCGACTCCAAAAATGTTTGGAATTTATTTATAAAAAATTGTGTACTCTTACATGTTTCACTTCAGTCACCTTCAAGTGCTCTCCATATGAGGCAAGGCACCTATCGAGATACTTTTTCCCAAACAGTTTTTTCAAAACAGTTTTTGAACTCATCCATTTTGATGCCTTTCCGGGCTTCCACCATTTTTTTGTTTCACCTCTTCCTCATGGGCAAAACGTTTGCCTCTGAGGACTTTTTCCATCTGGGGAAATAAAAAGCTATTTGGGCAAGAGCAGGTGAATAGGGAGGGTGGGGCATAGGAATCATGCCCTATTTGGGTCAAGAACTGCTGAACATTTAGCATAATGTAGGCAGATGCACTTGTAAATTCCATCATGAAGCGGGTAAACACAACAAAAGAATCTCAAAAAAAAAAAAAGGATTCACTGACGTCAAACGCAGCCTCTCACAGCAATGCCAGCTCTGGAACACTCACCTAGTGGAGGAGGCCTGTACAAGGGGCCCTCCCTCCCCAAAATAATTCCAGTGGGGCCTCCCTCATAGATGTACAAAGTTTTGGAGTACTTATGTACTCCAAAATAATGTAATACATTCCTATACTTTATAAAGATCAAAGCAATGTGCTTGGGATAGCCATCACCTTAAAGATTTGTGTTTTCTTTATGCCAGAACCATTAGAATTATTCTCCTCCAGTTCCTTGGAAACATACAATAGAGAATGAAGGCTGTAGTCATCCAACTAATGTTGGAATATCTTTCATTCAAGGTCCTGGCAGATGTAGAGAAGCGTGATGTGCTCACAGAACAGAAAGACTAGCAGGAAGATGTCTGCAGTCCATTACTCTTCTAGCCTAGGGTCTCAAGCCAATAGTAAAAGGACAGATTTGGTATATGTTACATCAGGTAACATTTTTCAAAAAAACAGGAATTTAAGGGCTCATTGCCATTTTCTTTATCACAGATACAAGCAGACACACATGCACACACAGATACACATTCAACGTGAGTTTTGGAGCACAGAAGACTAGAATGAGGATTGGAGAGATAAAACAAGAATCACCTAGGCTCAGTACATTCTCATGTAGGAGATCTCCAGCCAAATTCCACAGCTCTGAAAAGGCCAGCATGTTTGGAGAAGATCCCAAGAAACATGTAAACTTGAGGCCTTTCATTCTGTTCTCTACCTCCAGACTTGCCAAAACACTCTCAGGTCCTCTCCATCACTAATCAGAACAAGGATTCCTTTTTGTCCCATAATCTTCCCATTACAAGCTAACCAATTAAAAGTGAAAAATTGCGCTTCAACTGTGAAAAGGTTCCAGCTTCGAAAGAAGATGAACTGGAACGAAAGGGCCCCTTTGTTCATTTTTCTTTTCTCTGGGAAAGCTACCTTTAAAGGTGGCAAGAATATAGGATGCAATTATTCTAAAAGGATATGCTTTGAGGTTTTAAATTCGTTTTAATCTTCCTTGTATTATGAAAGCGATACTTCTTTTTAAGGCTTTCAGACAACCAGCTTAATTTTCATATTGATTCATTCAGGGACAAAACAAAACTTTGTATAAACTGAATGGAAAATGACTCTTTTGTGGAGAAGAATCTGTGCTTGGCTTTAATTATAATGCATGGAAGTGTTCCTTACTAATTAAACATTTAAATGAAGGGGGTATAAATAGAAATTTTAAAAAAGAGTGAGAGCAATATAGTTTGTCCATCCTAAGATGAAAGGCCTCATCAGTTCTTTTTTTTTTTTTTTTTTTACCATACCCAAAGAGGATGTGATGGTCTGGGGTGTTAAAAGTGTGTCTGTATATTTTAGAGAAAAATTTTTCAGCATATATTATGATCACTAAATTAGCAATATTATTCACTTACACAGACTGACCAAGGAGGGGTCTTAAAGTGCTTTATTATCTAATTAAACCTCACAACATGCTGCAATTTTATTAACACACAAAATGAGATGCAGTATAGTTGAGTGTCTGACTTTATCCCATTGCTGAAAAAATAAATGAGAATATAAATTTGAGCTTGAAAATAGAATACGCAGCCGGGCTTGGTGGCTCAGTTTGTAATCCCGCGCTTTAGGAGGCTGAGATGAGTGGATTGCCTGAGCCCGCGGGTTCGAGACCCGCCTGAGCAACTTGGCGAGACCTCATCTCCACAATAAATCAAAAAATTAGC
>NW_007249849.1:69819-70613 GCF_000164805.1 Carlito syrichta
CTAGCTCAAAAAAAAAAAAAAAGAAAAAAAAGAATACGCTTTAGCCTCTGGAATGTACAGACAGCTACAAGCTCAGGGAATACCTATTTCTGTTTATCAGAAAATCTGGCCGGGCTCGGTGGCTCAGCCTGTAATCCCATGCTTTGGGAGGCTGACGTGAGTGGATTGCCTGAGCCTGTGGGTTCAAGACCCACCTGGGCAACTTGGCGAGACCTCATCTCTACAATAAATCAAGAAATTAGCCTGGCGTTAATGCCTGTCATTCCAGCTACTCGGAAGGCTGAGGCGGAAGGATCGCCGGAGCCCAGCAGGTCAAGGCTGAGGTGGCCAGGAGCGCCCACTCCACTCCAGTCTGGGTGACAGAGTGAGACTCCAACTCAAAAAAAAAGAAAGAAAGAAAATCTGGACAAAACATAAATGTTTCTTTATATAGAGATGCCCAGTTTTCACATTTATAAAAAAGAAAAAAGAAAAAAATCAAAGAACTATAGAAATATTACTCTAGTAATTATTGGAATTAAGTTCTATTCTTACACATAATTTTTGTTTGTTCTCATAACTCTTATGTTGCCTTTACATGTTACTTTGTAAGAGGCAAAGCAGAAATAATTAAACTTTTTCCAAAATGAAGATTGTAAGTTGTACCTGTAGGCTTTGGGCATGATCTTAGATACTATTGTTGTCGTTTAAAAGGTTTTTGAACTTTTTTTTTTTGAATTGGAGTCTCACTCTGTCACCCAGACTGGAGCACAGTGGCCGCTCCCGGCCACTGCAGCCTCGACCTGCTGGGCTCC
>NW_007249849.1:70633-144268 GCF_000164805.1 Carlito syrichta
TCGAACCCGTGGGCTCAGGCAATCCACTCACCTCAGCCTCCCAAAGGCACGGGATTACAGGCTGAGCCACCGAGCCTGGCAGTTCTTGAACTTTTAAACTTCACTGTTTTCATCTGTAAAATTAAAAAAGAAAAATCCATGCCACATTTCTTTTCTAAAAGTTGAAGGTGAGTTAATTTGCCCAAGTTAATAAAACCTGATTATCTTCTGTTCTAGGTTGTTTATTTGTGGTGTTTGGCCAAGTAAGTTGACCCAAAAGTAGGATGAAAATTAGCACATTTTTCTAATAATAACTACTATTTTTTGCCAGGTACAGTGGCTCATGCCTGTAATCCCAGCACTTTGGGAGGCCGAGGCGAGAGGACTGTCTGAGCTCAGAGACTCAAGACCAGCTTGAGCAACATGATGAGACCTCTTCTCTGCAATAAGTAAAAAAATTAGCTGGGCATGGTGGCACACACCTGTAATTCCAGCTGCTTGGAAGGCTGAGGTGGAAGGATCACCTAAGCCCAGCAGGTGGAGGTTTCAGTGGCCATGAGCATGCCACTGTGCTCCGGCCTGAGTGACAGAGTGAGACTCCAACTCAAAAAAATTATAATAACTAGTATTTTTCAAGAAGTTATGTTTCAGACATGACCTTTGGTACTTGGCAAATGCTGAATAACTTTTGATTGACTGTTTATTGATTGGTAACTTCATTTAATTCTCATCAGAGGTCCCTTTATAAACCCAGGCCTTTATAGGGAAAAAAATCGATACTCAGAAGCTAAACCACATGTTCAAGGTTACTTATGTAGAAAATGGCAGGGCCTGGCTCATAACAACGTCCCTCTTTCTCAGGGGTTGGTGCTTGCAGCCATGTTTAAGCTAAATTCAAATCTTGGGCTCATGTATTTCTTGATGTGCACCTTGTGATGTGCAGAAAGACTGTGATCTGTATGTTCCTTTACCAACTAACATGAACCCAAAGGTTAAGGAAACAGGTTACCCATGGATGGAGGTTCAGGACTCATCAGGCCTGGCAAATGTCGACATTCCTATGGCCAGACTCCCTAACAATAGGAGTTATCAATTCTGATTTATGACTCACAGCATGACAACGCTGATTGAACAGAGGATTAGCCTTACAAACATCCTCTTCTGACAAACTATCACAGACCTCAAGCAGCTTGTGAAGGCTGTGCACAAATGGCCTTTGAGTTCTATAGTTCACCCTTCAATTCCATCTCATTTTAATGCTCAAACCCCACCCCAAAGTGAACATGGGATGTGTGTTTCATATGTGTGTATCCACTGCACATGGGCTTGACTCCCTCATAAATGTGTACAGCTTTCCCCCAAAACATGCCGAATATGCATGATAGAGTCCCCCAAAAGAGGCATAAAACCCACCTATCCTCTCCTCCCTCTGAGAGAGAGCAGGTTCAGTCCAAGCTGGTGAGTGTATTATCTCATTTTGCAAAACAATATCACCAACAAAGCTCTCCTTTCTCCTATTTACCCATCCTGGTGATCTGCTGGATGACAAAACTCAGAACCATCTTTTAAGAACCAAATTATAACATTTTTAATGAAATTAAATATAATAAGATTTTTGTGCTATCTTTAAAAATTCAGTGATAAGTTGAATCTTTTTTCAATATGAATTTAGCAAACAGCAAAAGCCTTGGGGCATTTCCAAATTGTTAAATAAAAGAAATTGTAGTCTGAAAGTCGTCTCACCTGGAGCAACCTCTCATAATGAAAACGCAGATGTAAAATGTTTTACCATCATTCATATCTATTTAAATGATTATTTCATCAATGAGTGGAATGGCATGAAACAACTTGGCCCTTAAATAATAATTCATGTGATTCTGCTATAGAAAATATATTTCTTGCATGGTTGAGACTAAGACAGAAGTCATTATAATTCTTATGCTTCTTCGCTGGTTTTCAAGTACAAATGAGATGGTTTTCCACAGGTCTGCTTTCTCTGTATCGGATGCTGGTTCCAGTATTATTCCCACCAGGCTGATGTCAGGAATTCAAGGGTGCCACAAACTTTTCTCTGAACAGAAACCATCCCAGGGCTCTTTCTCTTGTTAACATTTCAAGTAAAATGTAGACAGCTAGGCTCGGCACAGTGGCTCAAGCCTGTAATCCCAGCACTTTGGGAGGCCAAGGAAAGAGGATTACCTGAGTCCAGGGGTTTATGACAGGCCTGGGCGACTTGGTGAGATCTCATCTCTACAATAAAAAAAAATTTAGCCGGGGGTGGTGGCACGTGCCCGTAGTTCCAGCTACTTGGAAGACTGAGGCGGAAGGATCACTTGAGCTCAGCAGGTCAGGGCTGCAGGGGCTGAGTGTACCACTGTACTCCAGCTTGAGCAACGGAGTGAGACTCCAACTCAAAAAAAAAAAAAAAAAAAAGACAGTTCACATAGCTGCATGAGCTTTTATTTGCTTTTTTCCTTTGAGTTGACTCTCCTCACTTTGGAGATATATGTGGAAGAAATACTGAGGCTCTTTAATTTTTATGTCCACTAAGTAGTACGAGGTTCATAGAACAATTTTTTAAATACTGGATTAAACTTTGCTTCTTCTTCTTTTTTTTTTTTTTTTTTGAGTTGGAGTCTTACTCTTGTCGCCCAGGCTGGAGTGCAGTGGTTTGCTTACGGCCACTGCAGCCTCGACCTGCTGGGCTTAAGCGATCCTTCCACCTCAGCCTTTCAAGAAGCTGGAACTACAGACGCATGCCACCACACCAACTTTTTGTGATTTATTGTGGAGATGAGGTCTCACCAAGCTTCCCAGGCTGGTCTTGAGCCCCCGGGCTCAGGCAATACTTTCGCCTCGGCCTACCCAAGTGCTGGAATTACAGGCTAAACTTTGCTTCTTTAACGTGGAAATGTGAACTCTGAAGCCTCAGTTCTGCTACCGCCACAGATATACTTAGTTCCCAAAGCTCAGTGTAGCAGGATATCAAAGCAGTGTATAATCATCCAAACAAATATCCTTTTGGAGACTTCCTGGCTAGGAGGCCTGAAATGTTTTCTTTAGGAGGAGGAGATTGTGAATCTGTCTCTAGGTAGTGGGGGGAAAAAAAATCTGTACATTTGCATGAATAACCACTAAAGAAATGTAAATGACGAAAGGAGAGTTTCATTATCATAAACCTCTCAGACTACCTGAAGGGCCTGGAATTTGGGCGGATCTGGTTTCAAGTACCTTCTTACCTTTAAAAGACAATTTTCTTCGCATTTCTGGAGAGAAATAGAACACTAGAATGTTTCTTGGCAACAGTCCTCACATATTAACTAGCTGGATCCTCAAAATAAAATGCATTTAAATAGCTTCTTTTGACTATTTGTATATTAAATATCTATCTGCAAAAATCCTCCTGTGTTTCCTCATGCGTGTGGGAATTGGGTTGTGTTGAGAGCACTTCCTGAATTACTCTTGCACAACCAATGATTATAACAGGACTAGGCTAATCAGAAAGCCTCTCTGTGGTGTGGTACATTTTGCTAGGCACTGGCTCACAGATTTCTACTGGCTTCCATCATGAAAAAGGAAACATGTGGATTTAAAAGGAAGAATGTCAGATCCATGATGGCCGTGCTGAATGATACAGAACATTAGCCCCAGAACATTAAAAATGAGAAGGCATTCCCTCTCAGAGCTGTATATATATAGGCACAAGGTGTTTAGCAAACACAGAATTTGCAAAGGGCGAGATTGTGCAGCTGATGGGCCTGCTAGAATTTCATCCTTGGGCTCTGCCACTAGGCCCACTCAGGTTTCAAGGATTGTGGGGGCTGTGCTTTAAGAGGTTAGTTCATTTTAGAAGGGACCCTGGAAACCCTCAGCCTGTGTGTGTGTGTGTGTGTGTGTGTGTGTGTGTGTGTGTGTGTGTGTGTGTGTCTGGAGTACTGTTCATATGCTATTGTATTTACTTCCCCAGGCAAGCCTCTCTCTCTGATCAAATTTCCAAGAATGTTCCTCCCCTCCTTTCTCTTCTATGGGTTTGCTCAATGCCTGAAATAGTTTCCTAAGGCTCAGCTGCTGATTTGATTGCCTTCTCATTTCATCTATTCCCGTTTTTTTTTTTTTTTTTTCCTCCTCACTTCAATCTAAGTCACAGCACCATGACATCTAGGGAGAAAAAATAAAAAAAATAAGGTACTTCCATTCTGGATAAAGCAACAGAAGCACGCCTCTACATCATCCCCCATTAAAGAAAGAAGTTAAAAAATAAATGAAAATGCTTTAAAAAAAAATCAGGCATTTTTAAGCCACAAATCTCTCAATTCTGTTTTCCAGCAGAATCCTCATTTAATCACATCGCTTCTGGTATTTCATAGACATCGATTGGTCTCGTTTATTCACTGAGATAACCAGTGTGGGACAGTTTTATAGGTGTTCATTTATATGAGAAAATGTATTGAGGTAAGCAGTCACAGGGCTAATGTCTCATCATCAATTCTTTATTAATTTCCTAATCTCTAAAGCTTCAATGTAAGTGACATTGAACACAAACATTGGAAATTATGAAATTATAATAATATTCATTATTTATTTGACTCAGATTAATGACAATGGCATTTCTTAGATCTAGGTAATTTACATTGTATTAGGCTTTTGTAGTGCCGGAGTTACCATAGCCAAAGAGCAGCCATTTTAAAACTGCCAGCTGGGCACAGTGGCACAAGCCTGTAATCCCAGCATTTTGGGAGGCCAAGGCGAGGGGATTGTCTGAGCTCAGGGGTTCGAGACCAGACTGAGCAACATAGCAAGACCTCGACTCCACAATAAATCAAAAAATTAGCTGGGCGTGGTGGCATGTACCCGTGGTTCCAGCTTCTGGGAAGGCTGAGGCGGAAGGATCACCTGACCCCAGCAGGTCGAGGCTGTGGTGGCCATGAGCGTGTCACTGCACTCCAGCCTGGGTGACAGAGTGAGACCCTGACTCAAAAAACTCCCCCAAAACAAACAAAAAACTGCCTAGCTGTCATGTTTTTCTGGCAATACAATTTAATTTACACTCTAATCCACTAGCCAAGGACAGAACCGGTTTCTCAGCGGTACCTACTGATAAATGTTTTACAATTCCCTCCCCAGCTTATGCTGTACTAATTAGCTTTTCTATTTCAAGTGTTTGCCTCCACCCATAAGACCCAAGTTAACCTCATCAGCCCTTCCTGACCTTCATGTCACAGACAGACCCCATCACCATGGCAGCAATCATGTGACTGGCTCACCCTTCTGCCTGCTGTCCATCACCTGATGTCAGTGCCCGTGCTTACCTGTTCCCTCCATGATGACATGGAGTAGAACACCACCCAATCACCTTAACCACCTGCCCCTCATCAAGGAGAAAGTTTAAAAGAATTCAACTTTGAGCAACTGGCCACCATCACTTTACGAAACTCTGGTGTGCCCTTGTGCTCTTTGGGCTATGGTCACTTCCAGCTGCTATATTTTCTAAGCTTTGGCCTCCTTGCATATCTTGGAGAGGTGAATCTCTTCTCTCTCTCTCTCTCTCTCTCTCTCTCTCTCTAATATGATTTCTACCTAGTGCTTTGCTAGACTCTGATGTGTCCTCGAGTTCTTTGAGCTATGGTCAGGTCATGTATTCCTAAGCCTTGGCTCCCTTCCCTACCTTGGGGAGGTGAATCTCTCTCTCTCTCTCTCTCTCTCATTTACTTTCTAAATAAACCATATTTTCCAATCTAATTTCTGGGCAATTCTTTGCATCTTTCACACAACTCCGGATCGTACAACCCCACCCTGGCGGGTCTGACCTAATATGTAGGAGGGCCCATTGGGATATACTTTAACCTAACAGAAGGGAGTCCAGGAGTGGCCAACTGTACAGAAAAAAGCCGCTCCCGATTATAAAAGGCACACAGGTAATAATACATTTATGGGAGAGCAGGGTTAAGCATGAGAAGGGTAGGGCTTCCAGTGTGCAGATCACGCTCATACATATGTTGTATATGTACAAAGTGGATACAATTTCTCTCCAGGAGCAGAATTTTTAGTATTATCATAAACTAAAGGTAACCAAAGCATGTGGACATTGATTCAGGCACCTTCTGTGAGGTCAAACACTGTTTCAAAACCTCAGTTGCATGATCTTGAGCAAAGTATTTTTTTTTTTTTTTTTGAGTTGAAGTCTCACTCCATCACCCAGGCTGGAGTGCAGTGGCACACTCACAGCCACCCCACTGTGGACCTGCTGGCCTCAGATGATCCTTCCACCTCAGCCTTCCAAGTAGTTGGAACTACAGATGCATGCTACCATGTCTGGCTAGTTTTCTGATTTATTATAGAGATGAAGTCTCGCCACATGGTCTGGGTTGTTCTCAAACCTGTGGGCTCAGGCAATCCTCTCACCTCGGCCTCCCAAAGTGCTGGGATTACAGGTTTGAGCCACCACACCCGGCCAAGCAAAGTATTTTAATCTCTTCATGTATCTGGGTCATCAAACTTGTAAGTATAATTATTATGGAGCTTCATTAAATAGTGTCTGTAGGTTAGGAGGACTCAGACTACATTAATGCTTTTGAGTCTCTGTTCCCTAAACTAATAAGTGGGGTTAAGTTATTGGAAAGACTCCATTAAATAATATACATGCATTGTGAAAACTCAATTAGGAGATATACGTAAACTGTCTCACACAATGCCTGGCATATAGTTGGTCCTCTATAAATATGAGCCATTATAACTTCACAATCCCTGCTTCCTATCATATTGCCATTGCTTATTTTGTTTTGTCAGAAAAGATCATCAAAGATTTGGAAATTGTCAAAGGGGGTTATTGGGTGTCCTTTTAGTAGAGTATTGGCCATTGCTTTGTGCAGTGCTGTTCAGGAAAATGTTCTGTGATCTTGAAAATGTTATGCTTTGCCAGGCTCGGTGGCTCAGCCTGTAATCCCGCGCCTTTGGGAGGCTGAGGTGAGTGGATTGCCTGAGCCCGTGGGCTCGAGACCCAACTGGGCAGTGAGACCTCATCTCTACAATAAATCAAAAAATCAGCCGGGCGTGGTAGCGCATGCCTGTAATTCCAGCTGCTTGGAAGGCTGAGGTGGAAGGATTGCCGGAGCCCAGCAGGTCGAGGCTGCGGTGGCCGGGAGCGGCCACTGCACTCCAGTCTGGGCGACGGAGTGAGACTCCAATTCAAAAAAAAAGAAAAGAAAAAGAAAAGGTTATGCCTCTGCTCTGCCCTGTCTAATATGGTAGCCACAAGACACAAGTGACTTTTGAACATTTGGAATGTGCCCATATCACTGAGGAATGAATGTATTTAATTTTAATTAATTAAGTATAATTTTAAATAGCTGTTTGTGGTCAGTGATTACTATGTAGGATGGGGTATGCCTAACTAACTCTCTTAAGACTGAGTTTACAGGAATTTAAACATTTTATTGCCTTTCTATTGACTAGACCATTTTATAACTCTTCAGGGAGTGAAAGTTATGGTATTAATTCAAATAATTCTTGTTTATAGCAAACAAATGCATTTTGTTCAGTAGAAATAGAACTGATTTCTACCTTATAGATAACATGATCCAAATATTGCATTTTATTTCCTTATTAGATATTAGTTAGTTTTGTGTCTATTTGTAAATTCATTTTGGCATCACTGATTGCCCACATATATATCTAGTCTTTCGATTATGTTTTGGGGGGGCTGGGCACGGTAGCTCATGCCTATAATCCCAGCACTTTGGGAGGCTGAGACTGGTAGATTTCTTGAGCCTAGGAGTTCATGACAAGCCAGGGCAACATAGAGAATTTTGTCAGTACAAAAAATTTAGCGAGGCACGGTGTCGCACACCTGTAGTTCCAGTTTCTCCAGAGGCTGAGCTGGAAGGATGACCTGAGCCCAGAAGGTCGAGGCTGCTATGAGCCCTGATTGTTGCGATCATGCCACTGTATTCCAACCTGAGTGACAGAGTGAGACCACCCCCCCGACTAAAAGCAATTTTTTTTTACTGGTTTTTGACATCTTTTTAACATCTTACTGGTTTCCTCTTTTATTTATGAGTTAAATCAGATCTTTAATGTGCTCATTTTATGTCTATATGAAAGTGATGAGTTTGCCTTGAAAAATCAAATAACCTCACCATCTTACTTCCTAACAACATTTTTACCCTAGACCAGTTAAGTTAGGAAATGGGAAACTTTCCCAGTGTAACCTGTGATTGTGGTTGCTTATATTGCTGTATCTGTTTTTCACTTGGGGTCAGGAGTTGTAGTAAATTATGTAATGTGTTTATTACAGGGGAGAGGGTTAGTGCTGGGAAATAAAACAAACAAACAAACAGAAATAAATTCTATGCCTGGTGCATGAGTTGGCCATTCCCCTTCCCCCCAGAAACCTGCCTTCATGGATCGCAAGGTTTTAGCTATAATAATAATGTCACTACTCATTTTGCTGGCACTTATATCTCATTGCCATAAGAATAGAACAACTTGGGCTAATGCATAATATTAGTAGAAATCTACAGCATTATTAGCAGGCAGGGCACAGCACACAGAAACACAAGAAATGGGGGGAATAACATGCTTATCCCAAGGTCTCGTTTATTCTTCTTTGACTTTCTGTTTCCAGGCAAGTTGTACAAATAAATATATATACAGTTTCATTTAACTGAGAAAACTATTCAAGAATTAAAAACAGCGGCATTTTTGCAGATAAAAAAAAATTTGAATTATATCATGAGCATCCTGAAAGTGGAGTGAAAGTTTGAGAAATGGTGAAGTCTTTATATGGTGCATACACAGCTAGTTTTATATATCTAACGAGGTCTAACAAATCCTAACACTTACCAGTTCCTGGTTTGTGTTTTGTGGACAAGGCATAGCAGGTGTCTGTGGGAACTCACATGGTGTTTAAGGTGAAGCTTGCAACGACTTTATGTTTACTACATAAAACTAGTTTTCAGTATGCCTCCCAAAAGTCTGTGAATAGAAATAGACACACTTCATTCAGGGTGAGTTAAAATCAGCTTTAAAACACAGCTGCAAGGCCAGGTGTGGTGGCTCACACCTGTAATCCCAGCTTTTTGGGAGGCCAAGATGAGAGGAATTGCTGAGTCCAGGAGTTTGAAACTAGCCTGGGCAACTTAGTGAGATCTCATCTCTGTAAACAAAAACAAAGACTGAGCTCGGGGACTCAGCCTGTAATCCCAGCATTTTGGGAAGCCGAGGCCAGTGGATTGCCTGAGCCCATGGGTTCGAGACCCACCTGGGAAACTTGGTGAGACCTCGTCTCTACGATAAATCAAAAATTAGCCAGGTGTGGTAGCACGTGCCTGTAGTTCCGGTTACTTGGAAGGCTGAGGTGGAAGGATTGCTGGAGCCCAGCAGGTCTAGGCTGTGGTGGTCGGGAGCATGCCACTGCATTCCAGTCTGGGCGACAGAGTGAGACTCCAACTAAAAATAATAATAATAATAATAATAATAATAAAGTAAAATAAATAAATAAATTAGCCAGGTGTGTGGTGGTGCCCACCTGTAGTACAACTTTTTGGGAGGCTGAGGCAGAAGGATTGTCTGAGCCCATGAAGTTGATGCTGCAGTGAGTTGTGATTGTGTCATTGCACTCCAGCCTGGGTGACAGAGTGAGACCCCCCTGACTAAAAATACACAAATAGATAAATAAATAAACAACACAGTTACATGAAAGTTACAGGAGCATTTTCCACCACCGCTACCATGACAAATGTGACACCCACCTGTGGCAGAGATCATCAAAGCAGAAGTTTCTGAGTATGCAAAAAGGAAAGAGACAAGAAAAAGTCAGAGTGATGTGAGTGGAGTGGATATCACATCATTATTAAAACAATCAATATCACAATGTTTGGGAAAGAGAAAAGTGTTCACCAAAGCACACTGAGTGACCGTCTAGGTCAGAATGTCACTGACATCTTATAGATACTCTGACCACTAAAGATGTAAAACGGATATGTTTCCATGCATTCTGAATCAGGAGGAAACCTACAAGAGTACTTTCTTTTAACTTAATTTTTAAAATCCTTCTTTAAACTTCTTTTAACAATACATTAATGTTTAAAAAAAGTGAAAATGTGGGGAAAAAAAGAAGAAAGGGAAAAGAGATGAAAAGGAGGCATTAAAAGAATATGGGAGCCAAAGTAAAAAAAAGAAGAAAGCTTAAATTAGAAACAAAAGTGAGAGACTCAAACAGAAAGGGGGTCCGGAGTCCCCAGAGCCAGCAGCCCTTTGAAGCCTGAAGCCACCGAACCACGTTTATTGTGACCGGTCAACCGCATTTCCTTCACTTAACATTCCTGCCTTACCAGGAGGGGGCTGGCAAATTTTCTGGTTTTTGTGTTTCCCGCTCCTGGCAGGAGTGACACAAAATCCTTTTGCTTCCCGCGGTGAAAGGGAGTGAATGTTCCTTAGGTAACCTTTGTTTTAGTAAATTAAATTGTCCAAGCAGACACAGGGAGAAATGTACCCCCTGGCAGACTGGCAACCGCAGTCATCAAAGCTAATGGGGAGGCCCCGGGAGGAGCCACCCAGGCCAGGTCTGGGGCTCCTTTCTACTGAAGATGGTTCAGGAAAACCATAACTCCGTCTGCAGTGGGAGGGCAAAGAGGTTCCTGGCGAAGTTTCCAAACACAACCAGAAAAAAGAGTCAGACGAACATAAGTCGCCCGGAGGTGTTGATTGCATTCTTAATTCAAGAGGCTCCCAGAAGGCAGATCCATTTATGTGGAGGTGATGGTATTTTAGCTTCTTTGTGGAGAATGCTTGGAGAAAAAAACATGGCAATTCTAACATGTGGTTCTTAAACTCTTTTCTTTTTTTACTGATGTAGTTTCCACCTTGGCAGAGTGAATCCTTAACTTTTTCATGCTTGATTAGAACAGGTGTCAAAACGCTTATCTGCACAATCCTTGCAGTTTTGGGGAAAGATAGTGTCTTGGAATTAGCATCTTGAAGATGCTCATTAGAAACCATGATGAGACTCCTTAGCAGTGTGTGACCTTGGGTGCGTTATTTGACCTCCCTAACACTCAGTGTTTTCACCTAACCACAGGACACTGTGCCTACTTTATAGTGATGCGATGAGGACTTTGTGAGATGACCTATCAAGGAGGGTATCCGACACGCAACAGGAATTTAATAGTTAGCACTTATTTTGGGGAGGACATTTCAAAAGTGGTGTTTAATCAGGGCTTTCTCCTAACATTTTGTAGCCCAGATTTTAGTAGTCATATCAGACATGCATACCTATAATCTTGCATCAATGAATAAAGTGCAATATGATTAGGCATTACTGGCAGTAATACGAGTTTGTTTTTACTGTTAATAGAGAGTAGAAATTAACATTTAACAAGAATATCGAGAACGTAAACTTTAAAAGGAACAACATTTATTTAAAAAATACAACATTAAGCCAGGAGTGGTGGCTTGTGCCTATAATCTCAGCACTTTGAGAGACTAAGAAGGGAGGATCACTTGAGCCCAGGGGTTTGAGACCAGCCTGGGCAAAATAGCAAGACCCCATTTCTTAAAAAAATGAAAATAACAAATTAAAAAAAAAAACAAACAGTGAGTGTAATGGCACATGCCTCTACTTCCAGCTTCTTGGGAAGTTGAGAAGGGTGGATTGCTTGAAACTTGCAGTTTGATGCTGCAGTCGGCTATAATCATGCCATTGCACTCCAGTTTGGGTGACAGAGTAAGACCCTGTCTCTAAATAAATAAATAAATAAATAAATAAATAAGCAGTATGACACAAATAGAACTTGGGTTAAGAAACTGACATGAGTCATCTCATTAATTCTCATATCAACCCTCAGAGAAAAAGCACTATTTTTGCACCATTTTGCCAAAGAGAAAAACTGAGTTAATCAGATAGATTGCTCAAGGCGACACAGCAGTGGGAAAGTGAAGGAATTAGAACTATACTTTTCTGAGTGTAGATCTAGAGTTCACAAATAATAGACTTTCTGGAATCATACAGAAAAAAGATATTACACATATTACATTAATCATGCACAACCAAATACTTGGCAGTGGAGAACTAATGTTGTTTTATGCGAAGTCACTTATGCAGCATACACATGGTGAACTGCAGTAGTCAAGAGTGTACTCTTCAATATTAAGCCGGGCTCGGTGGCTCAGCCATAATCTCGTGCCTTTGGGAGGCTGAGGTGAGTGGATTGCCTGAGCCTGCGGGTTCGAGACCCGCCTGGGCAATTTGGCGAGACCTCATCTCTACAATAAATCAAAAAATCAGCCGGGCGTGGTAGCGCATACCTGTAATTCCGGCTACTGGGAAGGCTGAGGTGGAAGGATTGCCGGAGCCCAGCAGGTCGACGCTGCGGTGGCCGAGAGCGGCCACTGCACTCCAGTCTGGGCGACAGAGTGAGACTCCAACTAAAAAGAAAGAGGAGCTGGCAAGAAGCAGGAGAAAGGATCCATCAACACTGGAGGCAGAGTGAGTCTTCAGCAATGAAGCAGAAGACCTGGTGAGACCTTAAGGCAGAGAGTATGTGCAGATGTGGGAGAGTGTAGGGAGACCGCAGAGGTAGGGCTTTCCCCCAGGTAGGAGGACAGTGTGACTACCTCTAGGTGTGAAAGGCCATCGTATTCTGGAGACAGAGTGCTCTGTGGAGAGATGTCTGACAATCAAGATGTGTGGACAGGCCGGGAGCAGTGCTCAAACTTAGAATGCCAGCACTTTGGGAGGCCAAGGCAGGAGGCTTGCTTCAGGGCAGGAGTTTGACAAGAAAGAAAGAAAGAAAGAAAGAAAGGAAGGAAGGAAGGAAGGAAGGAAGGAAGGAAGGAAAGAAAGAAAGAAAGAAAGAAAGAAAGAAAGAAAGAAAGAAGGAAGGAAAGAAAGAAAGAAAGAAGGAAGGAAAGAAAGAAAGAAGGAAAGGAAGGAAAGAAAGAAAGAAAGAAGGAAAGAAAGAAAGAAAGGAAGAAAGAAAGAAAGAAAGAAGGAAGGAAAGAAAGAAAGAAAGAAAGAAAGAAGGAAAGAAGGAAAGAAAGAAAGAAAGAAGGAAAGAAGGAAAGAAGGAAAGAAAGAAAGAAGGAAAGAAAGAAAGAAAGAAGGAAAGAAGGAAAGAAAGAAAGAAAGAAGGAAAGAAAGAAGGAAGGAAAGAAAGAAAGAAAGAAAGAAAGAAAGAAAGAAAGAAAGAAAGAAAAAGAAAAAATTAGCAGGCATGGTGGTGCATGCCTGTGGTCCCAACTACACAGGAGGCTCAGGTGGAAGAATCACCTGATCCCAAGAGGTCAAGGCTGTGGTAAGCCATGATCATGCCATTGCACTCCAGCCTGGGTGACAGATAGGTAAGACCCTGATTCTGAAAAAGAAAAGAAAAATGTGTGGTCTTCAACTGGGTGATCTTCAACTGTGGTCTTCAACTCGCTAGGCCAGGGTGAGTCTGCAGAGGAGCCTGAGAGAGGTACTCTGACACGACACTCTTCCCTTCCTTCCATAGGCCTTTATTCCCTAATCAGCAGAACCCAACAGGAAGCAGGGAGTCTGTTGAAATAATGCCCATGGATCACTCTCCAGATGAAAGAAAGGAAGGATATTCAGGGCCAGGTCTTGGAACATTTCATATAGAACGTCAAGGAGTTGAGATCTTATATGGTGGGTTGGTGGAAGACATTAAAAGTCTTAGGCAGATGACTCTTCAACACGGTGCCCTGATAGACACATCAAGCCTGATTCCTTCTTGACCTCCCAACTAGCTCCCCTCACTCCCACGCCATGTAAGGTGACATTGAAGAGGGCAGAGTGGATGAGGGGAAAGCCAGAGGTGAAGGAACAGAAGGGGTGTTAATTACTAGGACAAGAATAATACCGACGGGAATGCAGCAGAAAGGATGAATTTGAAAAATGTCTTGAAAGTAAGTTATGGAAATTGAGGGGGAGAAGTGAAAGATCAGTCTAGGTTTATTGCTTGCAGTCATGAATAGATAGTTGTGCCACGAAAGAAGACAGAGAATAAAGGCTTGGGAGAAAGCTTAATGAGGAGTAGAATCAATTTAATAACTTAAGTTTGTTAAATAGGATTACAAGGGTCTTAAGACACATTTAAAGCTACCTGAATTTTAATGAAGACCCACAATCTTTAGTTTCCAGTTCAAGATCATTCATGAACTGGTCTTTAACTTTTCTAGTAGCATATCATCTAAAATGATAGCCTTTAAGCATATTGCAAATGCCATACTTTTTGTCACTTTTTAAAAAATTGAGCATTTTATATTTTTATGGTTGGAGAGTAGTTCCAATTTGATAGTGAAGATTTGACTGCAGGTATTCTTGATTAAATCATAAAAGAATGTAGACTTAAATGTATTATTAATATCATTACAATGAACTAAAAAAAATCAACAAAAATCTCTAAGCACAAATAGCCTAGCACTCCTGGATGTTTCTTCTTTCTGTATCCCTTATTATGAGTGGCCTTAGGCAAGCTACTTCTGACTCAGCTTTCAATAATACACAGTCACTTCTGGTGTTATAAATGAGTTTTTACAAAGCACTCCCCTACAGGCAAAGTGGAGGTAATAATACTTTGCAAACTTGAGGTCATAGGTATTAATTATTCTAAGTTCTAAGCAGGGATATAGCAAACGTTTTTGTTTCTAGCATAGGATGCTAGCTTCCTGCAATGCTTTGTTCTCCTGTGTAATTATAGATCATTTAAAAGGCATATTTAAAATATGAGGATATGTTTAAGTCTGCTAAGTAACATGTTCAAAGAATAATAATTTCATGAT
This sequence comes from Carlito syrichta, assembly GCF_000164805.1. Lineage (NCBI taxonomy): Eukaryota > Metazoa > Chordata > Mammalia > Primates > Tarsiidae > Carlito > Carlito syrichta. Next base: position 85,394 of record NW_007249849.1, read on the forward strand.
GGAAGCATGGTTTTCTTTATTGTCATGTTCTTTCCTATAAATATTGGATTGTGAGCACCTTAATTTCATCCATGAATGTAACTATTCAACATTTATTCTTGGTTCACCCTACCTATTTTTGTTTGTTTGTTTGTTTTTGTTTTTGTTTTTGTTTTTTTGAGTTGGAGTTTCACTCTGTCGCCCAGACTGGAGTGCAGTGGCCGCTCCCGGCCACCGCAGCCTTGACCCACTGGGTTCCGGCGATGCTTCTACCTCAGCCTTCCAAGTAGCTGGAATTACAGGCAGGTGCTACCACGCCCGGCTGATTTTTGATTTATTGTAGAGATGAGGTCTCACCAAATTGCGTTGCCTGGGCGGGTCTCGAACCCGTGGGCTCAGGCAATCCACTCACCTCAGCCTCCCAAGGGGTGGAATTCCAGGCTGAGCCACCGAGCCCGGCGCACCCTATCTATTACTTCTGGTTTCGTCAGCTAATATAATAAGATTAAATTTGAAAGGCATACCTTCTAGAAGGGGTTTCTTTTTTGGCACTATGTTGATAATTTCAATAGTTACCACATTTGTTGTTTATATTACAATAACTCAGAACTTTCAGTTATGGTGACGTGCCAGCCACAGATAATTTAGAACAATCATTATCTGATTCTTTTCATGTTACTTTAAAAAAAATATTTAAAATTCCTTACTAAGGGTACCATTTGTGCAGAATCTGTTTCTTTTCTTTTCTTTTTGAGTTGGAGTCTCACTCTGTCGCCCAGACTGGAGTGCAGGGGCATGCTCCCTGCCACCACAGCCTCGACCTGCTGGGCTCCTGCGATCCTCCCGCCTCAGCCTTCCAAGTAGTTGGAACTACAGGTATGCGCTACCACGCCAGCTAGTTTTTTGATTTATTGTAGAGATGAGCTCTCGCCAAGTTGCCCAGGCGCGTCTCGAACCCACGGGCTCAGGCAATCCACTCACCTCGGTCTCCCAAAGCGCGGGATTACAGGCTGAGCCACCGAGTCCCGCCCAGAATCTGTTTCTTAACAGACTGATGCTTTATTGTACAAGGGTAAATGTTTAACACAAAGAATAACTAGAGGGATGGAAGAAGCTTCTTGCTCTGAATTCAGGTGTCACGTGAGGTGACTTCTCTACTGGCACTTGTTCAACCTCTGTAGGACTACAACCCACTTACTTCTAGGATTGGTTTTTAGATTCAGGTCCTGCTTTGGTGATTCCTTGTGACTGAGAAAACAAAACAAAACAAACAATTCCTACTTCTAGCAAGAAATCCTTTAACTGAATGTTTACCTTAATCACACCACAGAACTTAACATATTGTCACTAGTGTTAGGGACCTCAGGTCTTTCCAAGTGCCTGGCAAAATCCTTGCCATCCTATGTTTTCTTGTCTCTTGGTAAAATGGTGTGAGGATCACCCACATGGAGTCATAGACACCCCATCCCCCTCCAAACAGACCTCCCCCACTAATCAACACAATTGACATAATTGCCCTGCTAATATTTCACCTTTCATCTTTTTTTCTTCATGGAGTTGAGGAATCGTACTTTTGCCAAATAACTTTAGTGTAAGGCCACCAGAAAAAAGGGGGAGGGGGGGTCATGAAACCTTGAATTAATCACATTTGATCCAGATATTTTTCTGGCAAATAATATAGTCCACACAAAAGTGCAGGAGAGAATAGTTACCTCATCGCCATGATTCAGAGTACATCCTTGTCACTGGAGGCGTATTCCTGGCTAGTTTATTTTGCTTGAAAAAATCGAGCTATCTGCAGTTAGGGATTACAAATGAGGTAGGACAAAGGAGTTTTTGCTTCAAGACCATCCTGTCTTTGGTAGAGAAGCGATCTGTAGAGGTATAATTAAGTCTACTTTCAAAGAAACCTATTAGTAAAAACAACAACGACAACAAAAAAAATAAAAACTGCCATTGAAATTCAGCCACAAGGTTGAGACATATTGTCTTTAAGGCTCCTGAGGAAAGACTTGGGAGTCTGATGTACTAAAACAACCCACTTCAATCCTTGTTTTCATGGAAGTATATTAGTTTTACCACCTTTTTACTCATATCTAACTTAAAGGGATTTTTGTAAAGTAATGATTACTGCTTGGTTTTATCTATTCAAAAAGAGATATAAAACCAGGCACAGTGGCTCACACCTGTAATCCCATCATCTTGGGAGGCCTAGGCATCAGGATTGCTTGAACCTAGGAGTACAAGAGACCAGCATGGGCAACACAGTGCAATCTTGTTTCCACAAAAAATGAATAAAACATTAGTCAGGCGTGGTGGCACAAACCTATAGTCCCAGCTACTCAGGAGGCTAAGATGCGAGGATCACTTGAGCCCAAAGAAGTCGAGGCTGTAGTAAATCATGTTCACGCTACTACACTCCAGCTGGGCAACACCGTGAGACCTGGACTCAAGAAAATATATATTTATATTCAGAATTTTAGCACTATGTGGAGTTGGGACCTGACATCCTTCTGCTGTGATATCAGCAGAATGAGCATCAAGCTATGATGATAACAGAAAGTAAAACAAATGCCTCTTTCTTTGAAAAGTTTTGGTGTTTTGAAGTGCTGTGAGACTATATTACGACAGCCGCTTGGCTGACATCTTTGGCCATGATCTCACCAAAGATTCGACTTGAAGGAAGTGAGAAAGTGGAGCAAATAAGGTGAACTTCAATGTGCACATCCTCTGAATACTTAGGTCAGCTAATTTTTTACAGAAGTAAGTCTTTCCTAGCATGTTGTGATTATTGTCAAATAATTACTCTAGGGCTGGGCGCAGTGGCTCATGCCTATAATCTCAGCACTTTGAGAGGCCGAGGTGAGACCAGCCTGGGCAACTCGGTGAGACCTCATCCCTACAAAAATAAAAAAATTAGTTGGGCATGGTGGCACATGCCTGTAGTTCCAGCTACTTGGAAGATGGAGGTGGAAGGATCACCTTGGCCCAGGAGGTTGAGGCTGCCGTGGCTGTGAGCGTGCCACTGCACTCCAGTCTGGGTGACAGAGTGAGACTCCAACTCAAAAAAAAAAATCAGTCTAAGCCGGACGTGGTAGCTCACATCTATAATATCACAGCACATTGGGAGGTAGAGGTGAGAGGAATGCCTGAACCCAGGGGTTCAAGACCAGCCTGAACAGCATGACGAGACCTCATCTCTGCAATAAATAAAAAAATTAGCCAGGAGTGGTGGTACGGCCTGAAGTTCCAGTTACTTAGAAGGCTAAGGTGGAAAGATTACCTGAGCCCAAGAGGTTAAGGTTGTGGTGGTCATGAGTATGCCACTGCACTCCAGCCTGGGTGACAGACTGAGACTCAGACTCGAAAACAATAATGATAATAATACAAATTTTAAAAATAATAGCAAAAATAAAAAAAGAAGTCTATGAAACAAGGGAAGATTGAAAGAAGGAAAGGGGTGAGTCTTTGGATTAAAGCAACCCTGAGAGGCTGTCCAGGTGTCCTGGATTGCCCTCTCTTGGCCACTGCCCCTGGAATACCCCACACTCACACCCAGTCCTCCAAGAGGAGCCCCAGAAAGACACAACTGATTGGCTGAATTTTTTGCATCCGCCCTTGCACTCACCATCACCTTCCTGTTGTATTCTCTGTCCCCACCCTACCAGCTCCAGATAAGAACAAAAGAGCCCATAGACCTTCCATTCAAGAGAAGCCAACATTCCTTATCAAAGTCTGCAATGAGTCACTTTTTTTAAAGTTCTACGATTTTATGTCTGATTTTGTTGATGATGCTCGTGAAAGGACCAGAGAACAGAAGAACAACCTGAACTGGAGGGAACAGTTCTTTAACCTGCTGGAAGGAAGTTCTTCCTCTTGGAAGGAAGCAGCTGCCTGCCTTGGGTGAGGAACTAGGTGTAGACGGGTGACTGGTCCACTCTATTGACAGGATGACTTCTCTACCATCTTTAAAAGTGAAATTCTTTTCTTTTCTTTTTTTTTTTGAGTTGGAGTCTTACTTTGTCACCCAGGCTGGAGGGCAGTGGCACGCTCCCAGTCACTGCAGCCTCCATCTGCGGGCTCCGGCGATCCTTCCATCTCAGCCTTCCAAGTAGCCGGAACTACAGGTGCATGCTACCACGCCTGGCTAAATTTTGATTTATTGTAGAGACGAGGTCTCGTCAAGTTGCCGGGCAGATCTCAAACTCACAGCCTCAGGCAATCCACTCTCCTCAGCCTCTCAAAGTGCTGGGATTACAGGCTGAGCCACCAAGCCCAGCCTAAAAGTGAATTTCAAAACAACCAGAGGAGGCATCTAGGCAAGCAACTTTAATTTCAGGCTGTTTTTAATTTCAGGAGAATGAAGATTCTCTATTTGGTAATTTCCTCTCCTGCTCAAGGTTTGTACTTTTACAAGGTTTCCCTTCTTATCAACTTGGCCAGTGTCACAGCTATTGTAACTCAAATATTGGCAAAGGGAGAAAAAAATGCCTCTCCAAAACAAAACCACAAAAACAAATTAAGCAAGATTTTTTTTGTTGTTGTTGGCATGTTGCCTTCAAAAGGGTGCAGTTCTGGGTAACAAAGAGGGCAAGAAGTCTCAGGAGTATAAACAGAGACTGAGATGGAAGGAGCTGGCTTTCATCTTTTTTGGAAAATAAATAACTGGAAGATAACTGAAAATGTTTTCAAAGGAGCCCCTATACCTCAAGGTCCTTATGCCTTGGAAGAATGAATTGTTTACTCACAACATCACTATTTAAAACTTTAATTTGAACTGTTTTCTTTTCTTTTTGAGTCAGAGTCTCACTCTATCACCCAGGCTGGAGTACAGTGGCACGCTCCTGACCACAGCAGTTTCGACCTGCTGGATTCAGAAAATCCTTCTGCCTCAGTCTCCCAAGTAGCTGGAACTACAGGTGGATACCACCATGCCTGGCTAATTTTTTTTGATTTATTCATGACGTCTCCCTATGTTGCTCAGGCTGGTCTCGAATCCCTGGGCTCAGGTAGTCCTCTTGCCTCTGCCTCCCAAAGTGCTGGGATTACAGGCATAAGCCTCCACGCCAGGATCAACTACTTTTAAATGTATTACTTCCCACCTACCAATATATCACAGTGACATTAGCAAGCACAGACTCACAACCTTTACTATACCTAAGACCATGTCTTGGAGTCTCCTTTGCAAATGGAGGCATTTTGAATAGAAGCTGAAAGAGAGTCGAGAAAAAGCTTAGTGAAGTATCCAGTGGCTTTTCCTATGGAACATGATTTATTTGGAGACTCATTACTTTTGACTACAATTCATTAAGTCTTTGGTCTCATGCCAGGAATTACGCTGGGCTCTGACAACATGACACCATTCTCCCCTCTGAAGTTTATAAAGGAAAGACACACAAACAAAGGATGCCAGGGGGACTGTGCTGACAGACAGAGATCACGAGGTGCCCTATGCAGACACAGAGAGATGGCTTGCTCATCTAAGACAAGGGTAGGGTATGGGCTGGGGCTGTCCATCAAACTGGCCAGAGAGGAGGACAGGAAGCATACAAGTGGGAAGGACAGATGTTTTCCCCTGAATAACCTTAATGAGCATTGACGGGTGAATGCACGATTTGGGAGCTTTTCCATCACTGCCAGCAGCTACCCTTGGTGAACTCAAAAGAACATGTGAGGTCTCCTATTTTCACTTAAAAGTATGTATCTCTGCCGTACTATTAAATTGGACCGTACAGAACTGCTGGTTTTGAAGATCCCAGACATTCAAAGAGTGTTCATGCCACAGGGCGCAGACATTTGATAAGAGTGTGTTGAGTGGTTTGTCTGTTGAATTTTGCCCTGTCATCTCTTGAGCCCATGGGCCTTTGGGGAACAGGCCTGTGACAAAACATCAGGGATCTTTAAGATACCTGGGGAGCTGCGATGGCTTGAAATGGCTTGTTTGGAGAGGTGGGCCATGGAGCAGGCTTGGGTAGGTGTAGAACAGAGTATCAGGTGTGGGCCCTCTCACAAACTCTCCATCTGTGTGATCGAGAGGAGGCCCTGGAGGATTGGGACAGGAAGTTGACATCATTGTGCCCGCTGAGCTCAGGCTGAGCCGCAGACAGACTGGAGAGCTGGATGTTGGAATTAAAAGGTGCATCTAGGAGCAAAAGCTGCTGAAAGGTGACGGATGTACAGACATGGGAAGGAAGGAGGAGATATTTGGGGCTGTTTAAGGGTTAAAGCAATGAAACATAGAAAGTAGTTATGAGCACTGAAGAGGAGGGCGAGGAAGAGTCTAAGTAAGAGTAAATGCTAGTCTTCACTGAGTATCCACTGAGTGCTAGGTACCAACCTAAATGCTGCATGTGTTGTTTTTTTTTTTTTTTTTTACCAAATCCACATCGAGTGCTAGTGAGCTAGTGTGCTAGCCACCACCCTAAGCACTGCATGTTTTTGTTTGTTCGTTTATTTGTTTTTTAGCAAATCAGTATTATAGATCTCTATAAAACTGATTTCCCAAAGAAGAAATTAGAGCTGTCACCGAGGTTATATAACTTGTCCAGGGTCTCAGAGCTTGTATGTGATTGGTCCAAGATTTGGATTTAGGTGTATGCTGAAATTACTGGCAAATCCTGTTGACATTCACTGAAACAGAGACACATCATCATTGTTATCATAAGAGAATATGACATTTTCTGAGTGCTTGTAGTATGACAGGTCTAGGCTGACTCTAGCTAGACACTTTGTAGAAATTAACTGACTGACTCCTCAAATAACTTTATGACAGGGTGCTAATGTTTTCCCATCTTATAATTGTAGAATGTAAGGCAGAGCAAAGTTAGGTAACTTGACCTAGGTCACCACAGCTCATAATGTAGAAGAGGAAGAATTTTGGCTCTAGGGCCCATACCTTTAATTGCTTATTATTTATCAATTATTAGAGACAGAGTCTCAATCTGTCACCCAGGCCAACATTCAGTGGAGAAATCATAGCTTACTGCAACCTCAAATTCCTGGACTCAAAAGTTCTTCTGGTCTCAGCCTCTGAGTAGCTGGAACTACAAGCATGCACCACCATACCTGGCTAATTAAAAAAAAAAAAAAAAGTTTTGTAGAAACATGGGTCTCATGCCATTGTGCATGCTGGTTGTGAACTCCTGGCCTCAAGTGATCCTCCCATCTCAGCTTTCCAAAGAGCTGGGTACAGATGTGAGCATCAGTGCCTGGCTTAAAGACTTTATTAAAATTTTGGAAGCATAACTTAAGGTACTCCTATATCCAAGAGCAGTGTCTTCAGGATATTCAGATTTATTGGTTAAAACTCAGAATGCTTATCTGGTCTACAGATGAATATGTGCGAGTCATTGTTTCAGAGATAATATTTAAAATTTTGGATGTTCATGAGATATGAGCTCACCCAATGATTATCATATGTTATACAAGGGGTGCCAAAAAATGTTTACACATTTTAACTATGACATTCGCTTAAAAATGGTGTTAAGCAAATGAATGTTAGCATCACCACGTGAAAGGCAGGACAGTCAAAGAAGATGGCAGAAACACGGTTGAGTGAATGTCATTGCTACTGTAATTCAATTCAACTTTGAAAAGTGATGCATAGATATCATCTCTTAAAGCATGTATATATATTTTTGGCAACCCCACATATATGACAGCGATCAAATGATTGTAACCATGTTGAAAGGACTCCTTTCATGTCCTCTATTTGAAAAGGGCCTTTTAAAAAAAAAAATTATTTCAATAGCTTTGGAGGGGTGCAGATTGTTTTTGGTTGCATGGTTGCTTTGTACAGTGGCAAAGAAGTCTAGACTTTAAATGTACCCACCACTTCCATCTGTGTGCGTTGTACCTGACTGGTGACTTTTTTCATTGGAAGAACACTATTTAAACATCTATTCCACAGTGTAAATCCCTGCCAACCACTCTATTCTCTCAGAGACATCTTTACTTTCCTCACTGATGTATTAATCACATATACATGAATATTTTGTTTACACACAAAACCATATTATACTAGTAAGTAAGAACATTGGCAATGCATTTATTTTGTCATTTAAAAAAAATTTCTATCTTCCAGATTTTTTGTGGATAAAAAAATTGATAATATTTTTCTCTCTGAGGCTGTGGTGTTTATAATCAGAATGAAATGAAGAACTGAGGCAATGAATTATATAATTAAGAAAAAAATAATCATTGGAGATAATGGAAGGATAGAGTAATTATTTTTTATATTGAATTATCTCTCAAGTTATCTCAGTTCTCCAGCTTGTGTGAATATGCCTGTAGCAGCAATGTAATCCTTAGGTCCAAAATTCAAGCCCATAATAAAACGTGCATGCTACAATGGAAATGGAATTCATGTTAAATTTTTTCCACTCAGTCTTTTTCTCAGAAAGGAAAAGCTCAAGAATGTGTTGAAAATAACAAGAATATTGCCAGGTAAATGTTTCTGAAGTTTAAAGGCAAACATTTGCCATTTATTTTTTTAGGTCCTTCGTGATTGTGTATAAACAAGACTAAAATAATTAGAAGTCAAGCAACCAGGGAAATTGCTATTTTGTTTATGGAAAATTGAACCTGGTAATTCAATGGATTCCCATTCTGTTTTCTTTCTCTTGTGGAAGCACTCAAATCGTTTTAACCGTGTAGAAACGCTCTCACTACAAGTAAGAATGTCAAAGTTTGATATAGATTCCCATGATATTTAAAAATAGCTTGCGTGGGCTTTTATTTTACTTGTTTTAGCTCACGTGTAATGTGATTGCCCCTGGGTGGGATAGATGTCATTCTCACTCTGATGAAGAGTGACCAGGTTTCTGAATGTTGAGGTGACTTTCTCTAGGTCAGGCTACCCCCAGACGGACAGACAAAATTTCAAGCAGTGTTTTCTATAAGAAACCTAACTTTCTTTACTATATCAGATCCATCTAAATCAAACTCTTCTAAATCAGAGGCCAATTTTGAAAATAGGCTTCTACTTTTAGTTGTTAGTGATTTAGTAGCATATGAGGCAAAATGCTACCATGATGGCGATCTGTTAACTATGAGGACAAATGCCTCAAGTTTCTACCCAAGGGGCATAAAGTACTTCTAAAAATAAGCACAACTGTGACTGATAAGGATTTACTATATGCTTAGGCTGTGTGGGAAGTTTATCGCAGAAGAGGAGAGAGCATTTTTTTGGTCTGTCATTTATGTCAGAGAATCCACTGACTCCCTTCTGAAGTAGGATGTGGTTTTATTTGTTTTGTTTTTTGTTTTTGAGTATGGGTCTCGCTCTGTCTTCCAGGCTGGAATGCAGTGGCACGCTCATAACCACTGCAGCCTCAACCTGCTGTACTCAGGTAATCCTTCCGTCTCAGCCTTCCAAGTAGCAGGAACTACAGGCGTGTCCCACCATACTCAGCTAACTTTTTTATTTATTGTAGGGATGGGGTCTCATGAAGTTGCCCAGGCTGATCTCAAACCCCTAGACTCAGGCAGTCCATTCCATTAGCCTCTGCCTCCATAAAGTGCTGGGATTACAGGCATGAGCCCCCATGCCCAGCTAGGATGCTTTTACTTAAAAATCAGAGGTCTTGGGAAGGAAACACGAAGGAGACACAACTCTGTAACAGAGCCAGGATCAAACTTCAAGATTGTGGACAGCCTCCTTTGTGTAGAAGACACTGGGAGGACCCTGTCCTCTAAGCCTGTTTAGCTTGTCCTATGCAACAGGTGTTCACACTGTTTAAAACTGTGTTGACACTTCCTCTTGATATTTTTTCTTCCTTACACTGAAAAAGTATTAAAAAGAACAAAAAGATGTGAATCTTAGCTAAGCAAATGCTCCCTTAAACCACATTCAGATTACATTTAGAATTGGTATTATAAGATACCACCAATGTATCATATGTTCATAATAATTACAGAAACGTTTCTATAAGTGAATTCATTGTAAAACAAACAAACTCATAGCAATGATGACAATTATTACATCATTTTTCCCACATGATATCATGTGTTTAAAAGTACAAAAGAAAACTATAAATGTGTCGGGCGATAATATCTGTTATACTTTGTTCTGACTGAGAAAAGCAGGGTGCTCTCTGTGACTTTCTTTTTTTAAAAATTTTTATTTATTTATTTATTTTTTACTTTTTTGAGTTGGAGTCTCACTCTGTTACCCAGGCTGGAGTGCAGTGGCACACTCACAGCCTCGACCTGCTGGGCTCAGGTGATCCTTCCGCCTCAGCATTCCAAGTATCTGAAACTACAGGCACTTGCAGTCATGCCCAGCTACTTTTCTTCCTTCCTTCCTTCCTTCCTTCCTTCCTTCCTTCCTTCCTTCCTTCCTTCCCTCCATTTGATTTATTGTACAGATGAGGTTTCTCCAAGTTGCTAAGGCTGGTCTCAAACCTGTAGGCTCAGGCAATCCTCTCACCTAGGCCTCTCAAAGTGCTGGGATTATAAGGATGAGTCACCACACTAGGCCTGTGATTTTCAATGAGCTAATTCGACATTATTTTTGGCTGAAGAGAGTCCTCATTGCCTCCATTGGAGTCTCTTTTTAATCTTATATGTGAATGCCTTTCATCACTGGTTCTTGTCTCTAGGATACCTCAGTTGGCTATTCTGGCTTATGTATTTGGGGTCTTACTCTGTCACCCAGGTTGGAGTGTAGTAGCACATCATGGCTTACTGCACAGCCTCAGACTCCCAGGCTCAGGTGATCCTTCCACTTTAGCCTTCCAAGTGCTGGGACCACAGGCAAGTGCTACCACTCTTAGCTATTTTATTTTTATTGTTTTGTAGAGACAAGGTTTTGCTATGTTACCCAGTCTGATCTTGAACTCCTGGGCTCAAGCAATCCTTCCACCTTGCCTACCAAATTGCTGGAATTACAGGGGTGAGCCACTGAACCCAGCTTTTAGTTGGCTATTCTGTAAGAATTGTGTACATGTAGTCAAGATTGCTCAGGAACAGAGACTTGTTAATGTCTCTGCTTTCATGGGTAACCATATAATGAATAAGTATTCGACGATATTTTTTAAACAATGATTTTCCTGATTCTGTGATAATGGCATTTATGTTTGACAGATGTGAAATAGATAAACTGGATTTTTATTGCAGACAAGTTCAGGGGAAAAAAATTGGTAAACAGAGTATAAGCTTATTTCAAGGCTTTCGTGCCCTGACTTGTCTGAAATGCTGGAAGTTTACATTCTTCATCATATGAAAGATAACATGGATGGTGACAGACCCAAAGATTCCTTGTCATTTTCTTTTGGACAAGTATTGGATATGCTATTTCTCTCTTTCTCTCTCTCTCTCTGTGTGTGTGTGTGTCTCTATCTCATCTTTATCTCTCTATTCTTCTATGTCTATGTATCTTTATCTCTGTCTCTCTATTTCTATCTTAATCTTTCTACTTCTATCTCTGTATCTATCTCTGTATCTCTCTCTTTTTTTTTTTTAAAGTTGGAGTCTCATTTTGTCGCCCATACTGGAGTTCAGTGGCATGCTCCCATCCACCACAGCCTTGACCTGCTGGGTTCTAGTGATCCTTCCACCTCAGCCTTCCAATAGCTGATACTACAGGCAGGTGCTACCACACCTGACTAATTTTTGATGTATTGTAAAGATAAGGTCTCGCCAAGTTCCTCAGGCAGGTCTCGAACCCACGGGTTCAGACAATCCACTGGTCTCGGCCTCCCAAAGTGCAGGGATTACAGGCTGAACCACTGAGCCTGGCATAACTATTTCTAGATCTATCGCTATCTCATCGCTATCTCTCTATTGCTATCTCTCTGTCTCTGTTTCTGTCTCTCTCATCCTCTATCTCCTCTCTCTCTATATATATCTCTATTTCTTGTCTCTATCTCATGTCTCGCTATTCCATTCCTATCCCTATCCCTATCCCTATCCCTATCTCTATCTCTATCTCTATCTCTATCTCTATCATCCCCATCTCTATCTCTATCTCACCATGCCTGGGCCACTCAATCTATGTCTGCCTGAATGTGTGTAGACAGGTCAATCATGCATTAATTGTTTTTCCTGCTTAAATAATATCATAAAATACAGCCGAAAAATTTCTGATTGTTATGTTGGTTCTCAAACCAAAACTGCTGAGGTTTTGTCATGTCTCAGGACCATTAAGAGTATTTTAAGATCATATAAATAATCCCAAGGTTTCCAAGAATAAGTCCTGGGAACTACTCAGCAAACCCAGCTATTTTGAGACTTGTCCATCTACACTTCCCTGTTTCTGTTTCTAAAATCATGCCCCACTTTTTAAAAAAGATGTTTAGCATTATTCTTTAGTAGGTTCACTGAGATAAGACATTCTACTTTTTAAAAAAAATATCACTTTGTAAATGAAGAAACGACGTGATTGCTTTTAGCATATACTAATTTTGGCTAAATTGAGGTTTTAACTAAGACCTTGGGCCCAAATCCCGAAGACCATTAGCAAACACAAACAAGGGGTGGCTTATGTGTATTTGTGTTAAATCCAAAGCTAGTTGTTTGTTTACAAAATATGCTTGATTCCTTAAGACGACTTCCTGGAGCCGCTGGGTTGGTGTAGTATTTCTCAGCCGGCACATACAATGCCCCGGAATTTTAAAAGTCCTGGATTATCCAGCCAAGCAAAAGGGTATGGGTTAAAACAATGTAGAAAGAAAAAGGATTTCCATGAGGATCCTTTTGGTGTTCTGCGTCCAGGCCTTCCCCGAAGGACTGTTAAGCGGCCTTCATTATTGGGAGAGGCCAGAGGTCACATTCCTCGTTTTTGAGGCCATGCAAATAGCAGTTAGTTACTGAGGACATGTCCTTCCCTCTAGTTTCAAAATGGACTTTTATTTTCAACTGGTCTGCAGTGGACGGTGCTGTACATGCGAGTGACAAGGCATGCTTAAACGGGTTGCCACCTAAATTGATTATGCTTAAAACTGATGACTTAAGCAGCACTATGGTCATACTACTCAGTGACGTGAAAATAACCCACAGAAATATGAAAGAGGTAAATGCTTCCAACAACTCATCTGTGGGAAGCCAGGCTATTGGGATGGGATGGACTGGGGGAATCGGAAAACCCGGTTTTTCGTTGTAAGCCCATAAGTACCTGCTTTTTGCTTGTTTGTTTTTAACATTAAAAACATGCTGTGTATTACTTTCACTAAAAACAAACTCATTCTTAAAACAAAACACTGGTTTTTGTTGGCTGGATGTGGTGGCTCATGCCTGTAATCCCAGCACTTTGGGAGGCAAAGGCAGGAGGATTGCTTTAGTACAGGAGTTTGAGACTAGCCTATGCAACATAGAAAGACCTCGTCTCTACAAAAAATAAAAATGTTAACTGGGCGTGGTTACATGCACCTGCAGTCCCAGCTACTCTGGAGACCGAGGTGGAAGGATGATTTGTGCTCAGGAAGTTGAGGTTGCGTTAAGCCATGATCGTGCCACTGCATTCCAGCCTGGGCAGCAGAGTGAGACCCTGACTCAATAAACAAAAACAACTACCTCCCCCCGCAAACAAATAAACCAAAATTCCCCAGTAGTTTTTGTCTATTAAAATTTCCATATGACTTATTTTTATCTTTTTAAGTGTAATATAAATTTTACTCATGATGTAAACGTCCAAATTGGGCAACCCCTTCGGGTCCCTTCCCACTGTGGGAGTTTTTCTGTTCTCTCAATAAATCCTGCTTTCAAAAAAAAGTAATCATAAAAAAATGTACAAATTAAGGTGTCTTCCCCTATTAAAAAATATTCCAAGCCGGGCTTGGTGGCTCAGCCCGTAATTCCAGCACTTTGGGAGGCTGAGGTGAGAGGATTGCCTAAGCCCGCGGGTTCGAGACCCACCTGGGCAACTTGGCGAGCCCTCATCTCTACAATAAATCAAAAAATTAGCTGGGCATGGTAGCGCACACCTGTAATTCCAGCTACTCGGAAGGCTGAGGCGGAAGGATCGCCGGAGCCCAGCAGGTCGAGGCTGCGGTGGCTGGGAGCGGCCACTGCACTCCAGTCTGGGTGACAGAGTGAGACTCCAACTCAAAAAAAAAAAAAAAAAAAAGTTCCATATCTGGACCCTAGGGGAGAAAAAAACCTGTCACAAGCACTTTGTTATAAGATGTTTTGTAGCAAAATAGGAGTTGAACGAATGAGGGAAAGGAGTCTGTAACAGAAAATAATGGGAAAGTGAGATTTGCTTATGGTTTTTCTTTTTTTCTTTTCCTTTTCACCATTATAGAGAGAATTCAGTACATGGCTTAATAGAATTTATTGGAATCTATGTTCTGTGTGTGTGTGTTACTTTAACTGTCCCTTTCAAGCACCGTAATCGCCTTTGGCTGTACCTGTATTCTATCATAAACCTAGTTAAGTGTATGCACTTGGAAGACAAATAACCTTGGCTTTAAACACTGACTCTTTTCCCCATGGCTCTGTGAGTCCACTCTCTCCCTTGTATAGAATGTATCTAACAATAGCACCTACCTGCAGGGGTGTCATAAGAATTCAGTGGGTGATCAATTTAAAAGGATTAAAGAGATTAGCGCATAATAAACACGCAATATATCTTACAATTATTTGGCATGAAAACGAAATAATTCAGCAAATCCAATACACATACACACATATGGGATGCTGGACTGGCATGGAACTAGTACACAGAATATGCATGGGATTATTGGAATGTAAATTGGATACATTTTTTAGACATTTCCCAGTGTCATGGAGGATCGCATTTTCTCACCCGTGAATGTGGGCAGTGCTCACAATTTCGAAGTTCATACCGATACTTGAAACCTGCTAAAGCCAGGTGATTTAGTAACAGATATTCATTACTACTAAAGTAACATCATAAAAGAGTTCTTTCCTGCGTTATAGTTTTCTGGGGATGGTTTTATTTTCTTAGAAAATTGAGCCGACTTGGTAGTTGTCCAAATAAATGCCCAGTAAATCATTTAGAAATTATGTCCCTAAGGACAAGAAATTCCAAAAATTAGGACCCAGGGGTAGATCATTTTCTCTCTGACTTACTTTTTTTTTTTCTTCTAGTTTTTTAGGAAAAAGCCAGATGTTCCCCATAGCCAGGTAGACCACAGGGGAAGGAAAATCGTTTGTGTTGTTATTATTTCTATTTGATTTGGATCATGACTTGGTCTGTCCTTTTCTTCTCCACAGTCAAAGTCAAGTAACACTTTCAAATGTGTTCTCTTCTCTCACAGATTTCAGAAAATCAGGCTCAGAATGTGGTCTACAACTGCAGCGCACAACTCTCGGTTAAACACACACACGCAAGCACCATATAACAATAAAATAGGTGCTTGTTGGTGACTTAAACTGAAACAAGTTTAACTTCAGTATTTTCCAAGTTTGCTTGTAAGTTTCTAAGTCACCCATTTAAAAAAAAATTTAATTTTAAATATGTGGGGTACAATCCAGGGTTAGGTATACAAATGTTCATTATGCAGGTACCTTTGTTGATGAGGTGTGCCCCTCCATCCCCTGGCAGTTTCCCATTACTGCTGATCCCTTTCTTATAGTATTAGGATAGTTGTTCAAGGTCTGCTTATGAGTGAGAACATGTGATACTCTGTTCTTTTTTTTCTGTGATAGATCACTCAGTATTATAGACTCTAAGTACATCCAAGTTGTTGCGAAGTTCGTAATTTTGTCCTTCTTTGTGGTTGCATAATGAGTTGGGGTCTCATTCTGTGGCCCAAGCTAGGGTGCAGTGGCATAATCATGACTTACTCTAGCCTTGACCTCCTTGGCTCAGGTGATCCCTCTGCCTCAGCCTCCCGAATAGCTGGGACTAGAGGTGCGTGCCACCACACCTGGCTAAGTTTTTGATTTTCTGTATAGACAAGGTCTCACTATGCTGCCCTGGCTGGTCTTGAATTCCTGGAATCAAGCAATCCTCCCGCCTTAGTCTCCCAAAGTGCTGAGATTACAGGCGTGAGTCACCATGTGTGGCCTACAAAAAAAAAGTTTTTTAAATTGATCATTAAGAGAAAACAAAGTAAATTTAAAAATCAGGAGAAAGGATAGTAGATTATTATTAGAGGAACTAGAGATCATCTATGGAATTTTTTAGTCTTCTTTTAAGTATGCAGATGGTGATTGCTGCAAGTGTGTGATGAAAATAATCTGAAAAAAGCAATTACAACTTTACCTGTCTGTAGTTCCTAAAATAATTTGTACACCTAATCAATAATAGCAATAGTAACTCTTATCTAAAAGCAGAACAGCTGTGTATGGTGGCTCCAGCCTGTAATCATAGCCTTTGGGAGGCTGAGGCCAAAGGATTGTCTGAGCTCAGGGATTCGAGACCAGCCTGGGCAACTTGGTGAAACCTCGTTTCTATAATAAATCAAAAAATTAGCTGGGCATGGTAATGCATGCTTTTATTTCCAGCTACTTAGAAAGCTGAGGTGGAAGGATCGCCTGAGCCCAGCAGGTTGAGGCTGCAGTGGCCATGGTGTGTCACTGCACTTCAGCCTAGGCAACGAACTGAGAGCCTAACTCAAAAAATAAATAAAATAAAATAAAAGCAGAACATATTACTATTATTACCCAAAAGTTGATTTTCGGTCTGGAGGCATACAAGAGGACTCCTGTAGCACTTTGATCTTGGCTCCCTCTTCACGGCCTCTCCTGTCAACATCTTTTTTATATCTGCCTCTTCTCTGGGTTTCCAGGATCTTCTTCACACCTACTACACCATCCTCAAGGCTAGTTCACTCTAGTGATTTGACTCAAATTATATTTGGAAATAAAAAGCGAACAAAACAGGTGTTCACTCCACTCCAAACAGGGCCAGCTACATCACTGACCAGGCCCTGGTGGATTGGGGAGATCAATTTCCCCTCCTCATCACTTTGAGGGTCCCAGTGGGTAAAGCCAATGAGCCCTGCCACCATGGCCTGTTCCAACACTGGGCATTCTCAACACCTGAATCAGGGGGCAAGAGGTCCCTTGAGTCACCTGCTGCTTGGGCCATGTAGACAGTCCAGGGAGAGAATAGCCAGAATCTCACTCGATGTGGCTCTTGCCTGGCATCAGCACACCCACATCACATCCAGATCCCCACTGGGAGCAATCAGTGATGGGGTACTTGGTTCGGCCCATGCCGCCACGACCCAGTCACTCTCCAGCTGGAAGTGGCAGGGATCTCGGGGTACAAGTGGGGAGATAGAGACTGGAAGGGCTGAGGTGTCAGAAGGCAGGAAACTGGTGAATGGGAAAACATTCTAGAAGGTCGGGAGGAGGTAGGTGGTTCCAAGCCCTGGTGCATGCTCCACTGTCCCAGTGAACTTCATTTACAAAACATAATTTCTTATTGATTGATTGATAGAGACAGGGTCTTGCTCATAGCTGGCTGAAGTGCAGTGTCACAGTCATAGCTCACTGCAGCCTGGGACTCCTGGGCTCAAGTGATCCTCCTACCTCAG
The DNA here is from genome assembly GCF_000164805.1 of Carlito syrichta. Lineage (NCBI taxonomy): Eukaryota > Metazoa > Chordata > Mammalia > Primates > Tarsiidae > Carlito > Carlito syrichta. The sequence goes on from NW_007249849.1 coordinate 102,823, forward strand.
CCTCCTAAGTAGCTAGGGCTACAGGCACGTGCCACCGTTCATGGCCACAAAACATGATTTCAAAGTTAAACTGGTGAAGAATTTCAAGAGAGGGACTGCAGAACGTTGTGAAGTGGAGCAATCTTTCTCCAAATGCCTGTCTCTAGACAGGATTTTATTTTTCTTCTTCTACTACCTGAAATCTAAAGTTAATTCCTTAGCTTTGAATATTGTCCATTGATTGGCCTCTCCCTGACTGTTGATTCCTTCATTCTTCCCAGATGTACTCCTATTTGATCTTGTGTTTTGTTTCATCTTTCTGCAAATATCCCCTCTTCCAGTCAGTGTCGCCTGTGACCTCCTGGCTCTCAGGTGTTTCCAGGCAAAATCATATCACCTAGCCCTTGGTTATACAACTGCGTTGGCTTGTTTCACATTCTCTCATGTGTGTCCATCTTATATCCTAAGTTTGAGGCCAATAAATATCTTAGGTTAATATATTATTTTTTTCTAAATCTTCTTAGCAGTTACGTAGATAATGATACTGTGTTCAATAAGCTTATGCCAGTATCTTGATTAGTAATGAACTTATACGTGTGGCTTTATTGATGTGTCTCCAATATGGGGAATAAAAAAGCAGAGGAAAGCCGGGTTGCTCCTGGAAATGTTGCATGCTGCAGAGAACAGAGTGAATTCCCAGGGATGTTTGTATATGTGCCTTGGCAGAGAGGTTGGGGCTATTGGAAAGAGACAAAGGAGCTAAGGAGAAGGAACAGAAAATGTGAGACAATGTGGTGCTGTCAAGGGCCTAGCTGTATTTTAATTCCTGAAGGATTAAAATTTGAAACGTCCTAGATTAGTTTCCTAATCTAGGAAACTAATGCCATGAGACAGTGCTATAAACTGGGTGATTTGGAACAAAAGAAATTTATTCTCACATTTCTGGACGCCAGAAGTCCGAAATCAAGGTATCAGCAGGGCCACGCTCCCTCTGTGACTCTGGGGAGAATATTTCTTGGCCTCTTCCTAGTTTCTGGCCGTGATCATCAAGTTCTGCCGTTCCTTGGCCTGTGACTATGTCACCCCAGTCTCTGTCTCTATCATCACATGGCATTCTCCTCTTGTGAGGACTCCCATGCTGCGGACTTAAAATCCACCCCGTGATCAATCTTAACTTGATTATGCAAAGATCTCATATTCAAATAAATTCACATTCACAAGTACTCGGGGTCAGGACCTCAGCATATCTTTTTTGGGGGGATGCAATTCAACCCATAACAGAGATATTGAAAATGAGGTATTCTGTGTCCGTTTTGGTTTCTAGAGATGATATAAATGAAGTCCCCAGTTTCCCTAATGGATTACTTAGAAGATACCTGAACTCTGCGGGGGCCATCTGTGTTAAGATGGAAGGCTGTCCTTCAGCAAAGACTCTGGGAGAACTTGTCGACCAAGACATGCTAGAGACAAGGCATCTAGGACACCAATGAGGGCCAAAGTCGGATCCAGATACCCTCAGTAGATACAGAATCTGGGGATAAGAGAGATCAGAGTTCAAGCTAAGCCTTGACTTGGCCTTGACTGTGAAATAGATGGGGGGGGGGGGGGGGCATCATCACTCCAGACAGTAGAGGAGGCAAAAGACACCCCTCAATGACCTTGACTCTTATCCTTCACTAAGAGATCATGAATGTTCCAATCCCCCTTTCCCATCTGCCCAAATGCTACTAAGAAAATTAAGGGACTTAGGAGCTCTGTTTCAATTATGGCAGTGGTTTGGTCAGAGCTATCTCACATAGACGTTCAAGTTTTCCACGGCAAATGGCACCACATCTATACAGATACCAGTCCCTTAGTCATCCTGTACTAACTGACATAAGAGTATAAATGCCTCTTACAGGCTAGTGGAGGCTTTATTCCTGCATCTCCCAGGGGTGTGGGTTCACTCTTTTCTGCATTTAGAAATGCATGAATTGAAGGCCTTGGAAGTATTATTGGAGTCTCCCCTCATGGGTTCTTATCTTGAGACCAGGACTGATGAGAAAGGAATCTAGAGCCTTGGGACAGTCAAGACTGATGTCATCACAAGAATTCCAACTGAATCTGCAAGTCAGAGGAGACAGAAGCAGAATAGAGCCAAGAGGGAATAGATGGGGGCCAAGAAGAGGGATCTGTGTGGAGATAAAGGAGAGAGGCTGAGACAAAATGCTAAACAGAAATGGTAGCCATTGAGGTTAGAAAAAGAGCCAGTCAACGAAGCTCCCAAACATGTTTTTTACGTGGTCAGAGGATGCTGTTGTATAGACACTCTACTTGGGAAAGGTTATTTTCCTAGAAGAATGGAACTGAGCCAGGTTATAGAATGAATCACATTCTATACACTGAGAACTAAGAAATTAAGATGTCCCAAAGGAATTAGGGCAGAAACACCAATAACTGAGATAGGCCTCAAATCGGAATCCCAATACAACTGGCTGAATCACAATTCACAATATGCTTTAACTTTATCATATTCATCTTACTATTTAAAAAAAATTCATAATTGTACTGAGACTTATTTATAGGTTGAAGTTAAAATTTTAAACCTGACATGGTTTTGTTCCTTTTAGTTTGTGCATACATACGCTCTTCACGTTATCCCTAATCTGCAGAGAAACTGTGAAGGAGCCATTTCCTGGTGATGTATCTCCCCAATATTCAGGAAATTTTATCCATGAAGAAAAACTGTGACAACCTAAAAGTGTCTTAAAATTGAAACTTGAAGCAGAGAGTTTTGTACACTTCAATATGGCACTTGCTGTCACACGTGCTTCCTGGGTAGAGTCAGTCTCTGCCCATTGTTATGGAAATGTTCTTTTCTCTCTTATTCTTCGTTTTGTCCTTTTTGTTCAAACATTTAAATTTGAGCTAGATTGGAGAAGAAGAGAATTATTATTTCTGACAAAGGTTACTTGCAAAGAATGATTTCTTTTTTCCCAAGTGTATGTAGGAAGTCAATTATTTTTTTATTTTTTATTTTTTTGAGTTGGAGTCTCACTCTGTCACCCAGACTAGAGTGCAGTGGCCACTCCCGGCCACCGCAGCCTCGACCTGCTGGGCTCCGGCAATCCTTCCGCCTCAGACTTCCAAGTAGCTGGAACTATAGGCGCGCACTACCACGCCCGGCTAGTTTTTGATTTATTGTAGAGATGAGGTCTCGCAAAGTTGCCCAGGCGGGTCTCGAACCCACGGGCTCAAGCAATTCACTCACCTCAGCCTCCCAAAGGCACGGGATTACAGGCTGGGCCACCGAGCCCGGCTAGGAAGTCAATTTTTAAAAAAGGGACAAACACATCTCTAGGTTTAACAAGTAAGAATATTTAAATATCTTAACACCTGTTTATAGTTTATTATTTAAATGTACTTATTACTCTTAATAACTTAGAGAGATAATGAATACTTATTTACTAAAAAGAAATATCTACTGATGAAATTTATATATATAGATATACATACATACATACATGCATATTCCTATATATATAATCTGGATTTTAAAATGTTTCTCACAGAATGCTCCTAGGAAATTTTGCTACAATATCACCTGAGATACTTATTAAATATGCAGACTCTTGGTCTTCCACATTGATGTACAAAATCAGGACCTCTGGGTAGAACCAGGGAACATGCATTTTTAAACAACTCATGTACCCAAACATTCTAATGCAGGGTTTGCTAATCATCTTCTATAAGGAACCAGACAGTAAATGTTTTTGGCTTTGGGGATCATACTCTCTTTGGTTCTGGAATGCAACTATTCAATTATGCCATTTTAGTACAAAGCTACAGACACCATATAAATGATTAGGCATGGTTACAGTCCTATAAAATTTATTCATGCACATTGGAATTTGAATTTTGTAAGTATTCACATGTCATAAAATATTCTTTTCTTTCTTTCTTTCTTTCTTTTTCTTTCTTTCTTTCTTTCTTTCTCTTTCTTTCCTCCTTCCTTCCTTCCTTCTTTTCTTTATTTTCTTTCTTTCTTTCTTTCTTTCTTTCTTTCTTTCTTTCTTTCTTTCTTTCTTTCTTTCTTTCCTTCTTTCCTCCTTTCCTTCCTTCCTTCCTTCCTTCCTTCCTTCCTTCCTTCCTTCCTTCCTTCCTTCCTTCCTTCCTTCCTTCCTTTCTTTCTTTCTTTCTTTCTTTCTTTCTTTCTTTCTTTCTTTCTTTCTTTCTTTCTAGTGAGTTGTGCTCTCACTCTGTCACCCAGGCTGTGATGGCACAATCACAGCTCAATGTAACCTCAAACTCCCAGGCTTAAGTGGTTCTCCTGCCTCAGCCTCCTGAGTAGTTGGGACTACAGGCATGCACCACCACACTAAGCTAACTTTATGTTTTTTTTTCTTGTAGATAAGGTCTCAATAATGTTGTCCAGGCTGGCCTTGAAATCCTGGGCTCAAGCAATCTTCCTTTCTTGGCCTTCCAATATGCTAAGATTATAGACATGAGCCACCAAACCCAACCAAATATTACTCTTTTGACAAATAAAAAAATGACATATGTAAAACTATTCTTAGTTCTGGTGGGGGGCCAGATTTGGTCCAAACTACAGTTTGCTGACCCTTAAGGTCTGAGGACAATTTATACTGATGGCAAAAAATATAAATAATAGGAATCTATAAATATTGACCTAGCGCAAAAGGTAGTTATGGATTCCTGTTAACTTCAATAAAATAAACACACTAGTTCTATTTGGTCATGCAACATGTTTACCAAAATGCTAAACATGTTTGTTTGATTCTTGCCGCTGTAATGACTGAATACTCATATTTTCTCAAGCTGTGTATCAATAAAATGAAATGAAAACAAATGCTACATTTTAAAACTTTTTCTGGTGAGAGCAAAAGTGATGTGACATGTGAGGATAAAGTGATTTGTAGAGGGTTGGTCTGGACCAGTCCTTCCTTTGTGCAGTCAAAGGAGAAGCGGTGAGAAAACACCAAATCTCAGCAACAATTTTCCTCCTCATTTTGTTTCCAAGTCTTCCTCCTACTTTAGCTTTAAAAGATGTTCATGAATTATCCTTTTCTTTTCTTTTCCCTTCCTTCTTTCCTTCTTTCCTTCCTTCCTTCTCTCTCTTTCTTCCTTCCTTCCTTCCCTCTCTCATTACTTACTTATTTTTTTTTACTTTAGTTTAAAGATATGAGGTACAATTCAGGGTTACGTATATAATGTTCATTATGCAGGCACTCTTGTTGATGAGGTGTGCCCTCGCTCCCAGCAGAATCCCACTACCGCCAATCCTGGCCCTCCCCCAGCAATTTCCCACTACTGCCAATCCTTTTCTTATAGTATTATGATAATCGTTCAGGGTCTACTTATGAGTGAGAACATAGGTAGTCAGTTATTTGTTTCTGTGACAGATCACTCAGTATTACAGACTCTATGAAGATAGTAATTTTGTCCTGTGTGGCTGCATAATATTCCATCATGTATATGTACCACATTTTTTTAATCCAGTCCTCTTTCGATGGGCAGTACAGTTGGTTCCATGTTCTTGCTGTGGTGAACAATGCTGCAATAAACATGCATGTGCAGGTATCTTTTTCATAGAGTGATTTAAGTTCCTCCAGATATATTCCCAGTAGGAGGATTGTGGGGTCATATGGAAGGTCAATTTTTAGACCTTTTAGGAATCCCCATGCTATTTTCCACAGAGGTTGCACCAGTTTACATTCCCACCAACAATGTAGAAGTGTTCCCTTTTCACTTCCTCCTCTCCAGCATCTGTTGCTTTTTCAGTTCTTGATGATGGTCATCCTGACTAGAGTTAGGTGGTATCTCAGTGTGGTTTTAATTTGCATTTCTATGATGACTAGCGAAGCAGAGCATTTTTTCATGTATCTGTTGACTGCTCATAAGTCTTCTTTTGAGAAGTGCCTATTTATACGTTTTGCCCACTTTGTAATGAGGCTGTTTTTTTTTCTTTTCTTTTCAGCACATTTGAGTTTCTTGTAGATCCTAGATGTTAGGCCTTTGTCAGATATACAGTTGGCAAATATTTTTTCCCAGTCGGTGGGCTGCCTCCCTGCTCTCTTGATGGTTTCTTTGACTTTGCAGAAATTTTTCAGTTTGATGAGGTCCCACTTGTCTATCTTAACTCTTGTGGCATGGGCACTTGGGGTTCTGATCAGGAATTGGTTGCAAGTTCCAATATCCATAAGGGTGTCCCCTACATTTTCTAAGGTTTTTATAGTTTGAGGTTTTATGTTTTGGTCTTTGATCCACTGAGAGTTGACTTTTGTGTATGGTCATAGATAGGGGACTTGTTTTAATCTTTTGCATGTGGTCAGCCAGTTTTACCAGCATCATTTACTGAATAGGTTCTTCTCTCCCCAGTGGTTGGTGGTAGAAGCTTTGTCAAATATGAGTTGGTTGAGAAATTGAGGTTTTACTTCTTTAATATCTATCCTGTTCCATTGGTCTATATGCCTGATCTTGTACCAAAATCAGGCTGTTTTGATTACTTTAGCTTTATAAAAACATTTAAAGTCTGGGAATGTGATACCTCCCATTTTTTTTCCCCCCTGAGGATTGTTTCTCTATTCATGGTCTTTTATGTTTCCATATGAATTCCTGTATTGTCATTTCCAGGTCTGAGAAGAATGCTGCTGATACTTTAAAGGGTATTGCATTAAATCTGTAGATTGCCTTGAGTAGGATGGGCATCTTAACAATGTTGATTCTTCCAGTCCATGAGCATGGAATATTTTTCCATTTGTTTGTGTCATCTTTGGTTTCTCTGAGCAGTGTTTGTAGTTTTTATTATAAAAATCTTTCACATCTCTGGTTAGGAAGATGCCACGGTATTCAATTTTTTGTGACTATTATGAATGGGATTTAGCTTTTTATTTGGATTTCTGTTTGTTTATTGTTGGTGTATAGCAATGCAACTGTCTTTTGCACATTTATTTTATGCCCTGAGACTTTGCCAAAGACCTTTATTAGTGCAAGGAGGTTTTTGACAGATTCTCTTGGGTTTTCGAGGTATAGAATGTCATCTGCAAAAAGGTATAACTTAACTTCTTCTTTTCCTATTTGGATACCCCTGATTTCCTTATCTTGTCTGATTGCTCTAGCTAGGACTTCCAATACTATGTTGAACAGGAGGGTTGAGAGTGAGCATCCTTGTCTTGTTCCTGAGTTCAGATTCCAATTTTTGTCTGTTTAGCAGTATGTTGGCTAGGGGTTTCTCATAGATGGCTCTTACTATTTTGAAGTATTTTCCATTTATGCTTAGATGTTTGAGGGTTTTTATCAATAAGGGGTGCTGGATTTTATCAAACGCTTTTTCTGCATCTTATATAATCATGTGGTTTTTGTCTCTACATCTGTTGATGTATTTAATTATGTTTATGGTCTTGCAGGTATTGAACCATCTCTGCATTCCAGAGATGAAGGCTACTTGGTCATGATGGATGATTTTTGAGATGTGTTGTTGGATTCAGTTTGCTAGAATCTTGTTGAGATTTTAGCACATATGTTCATCAAGGATATTGGTCTGTAGTTCTCTTTCTTTGTTGATCTTTACCTGGTTTGGGTATCAACATGATGTTAGCTTCATAAAATGACTTGGGGAGAGTTCTATCTTTCTTTGATTGCCTGGAATACTTCCAGTAGGGTCGGTAATATCTCCTCCTTGAATGTTTTGTAGAATTCTGCTGGAATGCCATTTGGTCCAGGTCTTTAAAAATTTTTTTTTTTGTAGATAGTTTTCTTATGACATAGTCTATTTCCTGGGTTGTTATTGGTCTATTTAGGGTCTCGATTTCTTCTTGTTCCAGCCTGGGGAGGTTGTATGATGTTAGAAAGTCCTGCATTTCATTTAAGTTTTGGAGTTTGTTTCCATATAGGTATACATTGTAATCTCTGATAAACTTTTTATTTTTTCTGGGTCATTTGTGACTTGATCTTTTGCATTTCTGATTGTATTTATTTTGGCTTTTTCTCTCTTTTTCTTGGTCCATCCAGCTAGAGGTCAATCAATCTTGTTTATCCTTTCATATAATCACCTTTTGGTTTCATTTATTTTTTGTATTATATTTTTGTCTTCTACGTCTTGAATTTGGACTTTTATTTTGGTGATCTGGATTCTTCTGCTGAAGTTAGGGCTTTGGTAGTCTTGCTTTTCCAGCTTCCTTAGGTGATTTGTTAGGCTGTTAACTTGTGATCTTTCCATTTTCTTCATATGTGTTCATAAAGATATTAATTCCTCTCTTATTACTGATTTCATGGCATCCCAGAGGTTTTGGTAAGATGTTTTGTCATTTTCATTTGTTTCCAAGTATCTTTTAATCCCTGTTTTGATTTCTATGTTGACCCAGGAGTTGTTTAGCATCATGGTTTTTAGTGTCCATGTCTTTGTAGGTTTGGGGGAAATTTTGTTGGTGTTGATATTCATTTTTATTCCACTGTGGTCTGAGAAGGTGCACGACAGGATTTCAATCTTATGGAATTTGCTTATGCTTGATTTATGGCAGAGGATGTGGTCAATCTTAGAGTATGTTCCACGTGGTGATGAGTAGAATGTATATCTTATGGTTGTTGGGTGGAATGGTCTGTTGTTATCAATTAAGTCCATTTGATCAAGCATCACATTGAGGTTTCAGATCTCCTTGTTGACTTTTGTCTTGATGATCTGTCTAGGGTTGTTAGTGGGGTGTTTAAATTCCCAGCTATAATATTGTTAGAGTCTATATCTTTTTTTCATTCACCTAGAAAATGTTTTATGAAAGTTGGTGCTCTTATGTTGGGTACATATATGTTTAGGATGGATATTTCCTGTTGATGGATTGAATCTTTTATCATTATGTAATGACCTCCTGTATCCTTTAAAAATTTTAATAGCTTAAAGGGTATTTTGTCTGATATTAAGATCATGACTCCTGTTTTCTTTTGTGTTCTGTTTTCCTGAAATTTTGTTTCTCATTCTTTTACTTTGAGTCTGTGAGTATTCTTTCTAATGAGATGAGTCTCATAGAGACAATATATTGTACCCTCATGACATTTTATCCAATTTGTCATTCTATATCTTTTCTGTGGTGCATTTAATCCATTCGCATTCAGGCTAATCACTGAGATGTGAGAGCTTATCTCTGGCATGAAGTTCTTTTAGAGTATGTTGTTGCTGCTATTTTTTTGTTTATTTGTGTTGTTTTTCTTATGATTTTTGGGTTGACTCATGAGTGTTTTCAATCTTTTTCTTGCATTCTTGTGAAGGGCATTGTCATTCTTTTTTCCTTTTTTTTCTGTGTTTAATACTTTAAGTATTTCTTGTAGTGCTGGTCTGGAGGCTGCCTAAACATTAGGCTTTGGATGTCTGGGAAGGATTTTAATTCTTCATCACTGATGAAACTTAGCTTAGCTAGGTAGGTATTTCTTGGTTGAAATTGTTTAACTTGAGAACTTTGAAGATTAGGCTGCAAGTTCTTCTAGCCTGAAGGGTTTCTGTAGATAAGTCTGCTGCTATTCTAATTGGTTTTCCCTGGTAAGTAATCTGACTTTTCTCTCTTGCTGCCTTTAGGATTTTTTCTTTTATACCTACTTTGTGTAGGCAAATTGCTATTGTCTGGGAGTTGGTCTTCTCATTTGTTGCCTTGCAAGGGTTCTCTGAATCTCTTGTGTTTGAATGGTCACATCACTGATGAGATGAGGGAAGTTTTCTTAGATAATTTCATGGAATGTTTGTTCTAGGGTGATCTCTGTGTCTCTATCTGCCTCAGGGTTTCTAATTAATCTTAGGATCACCCTCTTGAAATAATTGTTCATCTCTTGGAGGTTTCATTCTGTCTTTTGAAGCTTCTTTTTTATGTTTTTAACAGTTTGGGTTAGTTCCATATTTTGGTCCTCAAGCTCTGAGATTCTTTCTTCTGCTTGGTTAATTCTGCTTTCCATGTTTATCAATTTGTTGTTTATTTTATTCACTGTATTCTTTATTGCTGTTATCTCAGTTATCAACTCCTTCATTCTTCCCTCTTGTCTGTCCTTGATTTTGTTTATTTTATCTGTTAATGTCTTGATATCTGGGTTCATGGTTTGAGATCAGTCATTCTGGGCCTCCTCATTGTTTGAGTTCCGGAGTCTGTATTCTCAGTGGCTGACCTCTCAGGGGTCTGTGTGTGACTCATATTCTTCCTTTGATTTTTCTTCATTTGTGTAGGTTTTCCTCCCCCCCTACCCCTTTTCTTAACCTCTTCTTTAATTCTTTTGTTCAGTGATGGAGGGATAGTTTTTATTTCTGTTTGCTCAATCTCCTTTCTTTTTTATGTAGACCTTCTGGTTTTGTTCAACTCTGAAGCTGGACTAGGGGTGAATCCTGTACTTTTTGCAGTTTTGAGATTTAATTGAGGGGGGAAGCTGTGATTCAGAAGCTATCTGCAGATTCCAGTGTCCGCTGACAGTTGTGTGGGCCCCCTGGAACCCCCTTCCCACTGCCTTACAATCTGTCAATGCAGTGGGGGTATCTGTTTGCCCCCCAAAGCAAAATGAGATAAGAAAAGGGAAAAGAATGGAAAAAGGGAAGAGGAAGACAAAAGGGAGGTTCAGAGAGAGAGAAGGAGAAGAGGGAAAACAGGCTGGTATGTCAACTAACGAATAAACAGAGAGACAAAGACAGAAAAAATTAAAAAGACCAAAACATGCAGACAATCATACAAACAAACAAAAACCCTCCTGTTAGTGTACTCTCCCTAAAAAATACCCATATATCCATACCAAAACAGAAAATCTAAAAAAAAAAACAAAGCCAAAACCACATGATTATATCATTAGAGGCAGAAAATGCTTTTTATAAAATCCAGCACCCCTTCTTGATAAACCCTCAAACATCTAGGCATAGATGGATCATACCTCAAAATAGTAAGAGCCATCTATGAGAAACCTACAGCCAGCATACTGCTACACAAACAGAAATTAAAACCATTTCCCCTGAAAACTGGAACAAGACAAGGATGCCCACTCTCATCCCTCCTGTTCAACATAGTTTTGGAAGTTCTAGCTAGAGCAATCAGAGAAGAGAAGGTGATCAGGGGTATCCAAATAGAAAAGGAGGAAATCAAGTTATCCCTCTTTGCAGATGATATGATTCTATACCTCAAAAACCCAGGAGAATCTGTCAAAACCTCCTTACACTAATAAAGGACTTTGGCAGTTTCAGGGTATAAAGTAAATGTGAAAAAGACAATTGCATTTCTATACACCAATAGTAAACAAGGAGAAACCCAAATAAAAAGCACAATTCCATTCACAATAACCACAAAAAGAAAGAAAGAAAGAAAGAAAGAAAGAAAGAAAGAAAGAAAGAAAGAAAGAAAAGAAAAGAAAGAAATACCTTGGCATCTTCCTTACCAGAGATATGAAAGAACTTTACAATGAAAACTACAGAGAAATCAAAGATGACATAAACAAGTGGACAAATATTCCATGCTCATGGATTGGAAGAATCAACATTGTTAAGATGTCCATTCTACCTAAGGCAATCTACAGATTTAACACAATACCATTAAATTACCAACAACGTTCTTTCTCAGACCTAGAAATAACAATACAGGAATTCATATGGAAACATAAATGACCACGAATATCCAAAACATTCTCAGCTAAACAACAACAACAACAAAGCAGGAGGTATCACACTCCCAGACTTTAAATGTTATTATAAAGCTATACTAATGAAAACATCCTTGTATTGGTACAAGATCTGGCATATAGAACAATGGAATAGAACTGATATTCCAGAAACAAAACCTCAATTTCTCAACTAACTCATCTTCGACAAAACCTCCACCATCAGCCACTGTGGAGAGGAGAACCTATTCAGTAAATGGTGCTGGGAAGATTGGCTGACCACACGCAGAAGAGTGAAACAGGACCTCTACCTATCCCTGTATTCAAAAACCAACTCTAAATGGATCAGAGACCCAAAGGTAAAACCTCAAATTATAAGAACTTTAGAAAATACAGGAGTCACCCTTATGGAAATTGGAACTGGCAACCAACACCTGATCAAAACCCCAAGTGCCCATGGCATAAGAGATAAGATAGACAAGTGGGACCTTATCAAACTGACAAGCTTCTGCAAAGCCAAAGAAACTATCAAGAGAGCAGGGAGACAGCCACCCACAGACTGGGAAAAAATATTTGCCAACTCTATGTCTGACAAAGGCCTAACATCTAGAATCTGCAAGGAACTCAAACGGGCTGAAAAGAAAAAAAAAAACCAAACAGTCCCATTACACAATGGGCAAAAGATTTGAATAGACAGTTCTCAAAAGAAAACATATGAGCAGCCAACAGATACATGAAAAAATGTTTAGCCTCACCAGTCATCAAAGAAATGCAAATTAAAACTACACTGAGATACCACCTAACTCCAGTCAGAATGGCCATCATCAATAACTAAAAAAATAACAGATGATGGAGAGGATGTGGCGAAAAGGGAACATTTCTCCACTGTTGGTGGGAGTGTAAACTAGTACAGCCTCTGTGGAAAACAATGTGGCGATTCCTAAAAGTTCTAAAAATTGAACTTCCATATGACCCCGCAATCTCCCTACTGGGAATTTACCCGGAAGAACTCAAATCACTCTATAAAAAAGATACCTGCACACATATGTTTATTGCAGCATTGTTCACAATAACAAGAACATGGGACCAACCGTACTGCCTGTCAAAAGGGGACTGGATTAAAAAATGCGGAACAAGCTGGGCTCGGTGGCTCAGCCTGTAATCCCATGCCTTTGAGAGGCTGAGGTGAGTGGATTGCCTGAGCCCGCGGGTTTGAGAGCCACCTGGGCAGTGAGACCTCATCTATACAATAAATAAAAAAAAAAATCAGCTGGGCATGGTAGCGTGTGCCTGTAATTCCGGCTACTCGGAAGGCTGAGGTGGAAGGATCGCCGGAACCCAGCAGGTCGAGGCTGCGGTGGCCGGGAGTCTGGGTGACAGAGTGAGACTCCAACTCAAAAAAAAAAAAAATGCGGAACATATACACAATGGAATATTATGCAACCATAAAGAAGTACAAAATCATGAACTTCGCAGCAACATGGATGGACTTAGAGTATATAATACTAAGTGATCTTTCACAGAAACAAAGAACTGAGTATCACATGTTCTCACTCATAAGTGGACCTTGATCAACTATCATAATACTATAAGAAAAGGATTGACAGTAGCGGGAAACTGCGGGGGTGGGTTGGGGAGGTGGGTTTGGCAGTAGTGGGAATCTGAAGGGGAAAGTGGTGGCACCCTATCAACAAGGGTACCTGCATAATGAATATTTGTATACCTAACCCTGAATTGTACCCCATGATTTTAAAATAAAAAATTTAAAGGTGAAAAAAAAATGTTTTAAATAACATAAACAAAGCAAGCACAAAAACAGAAAGAGAGAATTTTAGAAAGTTTAAACCAAAACAAACAAACAAACAAAAAAACAACCTTGCTCTCTGGCAGTTTCTGTGAGTCCAGATTCCTTTCAGGCCTCTGCCTTAGGGAGCAGCTCTGGACTCCAGACCCTCCCCTCTGCTCTCAGCCTGGCTGATAGCTTTGCTCCCCACGTGGGTCAGATGCCCCATGGACTACTGTGGGAAAAAGGGGGATCAGATCCCGACTCAGCCTCCTCACTGCTGCTGCTGTCACGTCTCCCACTCAGATCTGACCTGTTAGTGTCTGTTCCAGTGTGCAGGAGGGGCATATGTCTCTCTGAGTCTCATGAGATAATTGCTTCTGGGTTCCAAGACGGAGGCAGGGTGGGACTGGGCTGGGCAATGCGAGTCTCTGCCTGGTCGGGGGCGGAGAATATGGTGCCCATGGGCATCCTGCATTGGCGTTGGAGCTTTATTCCAGATTTCCAAGACCTGCCTTCTTGTGCCAGGTCTGCTGCTACAGGTGATGGTGTGGGCTGGGTGCAGGTGGTGAGGATCAGCTGCCTTCTGCTGCCTCTTCTCAGAAAAGCCTTGAGAACAATAGATGATCCTGTGTGGCAGGTCTCCAATCTCATGGGGGTGGAGGGTTGCAGTCACCTCCAGAGAGAGCCCCGGGTGCATGAACCCAAGTTTCCCTTCAGCTGTTCTTTCACTCACCCACCAGCACACACCCACTCATGCGGAGAGTCTTTATGGACACTGGCTGTTGCGATACTCTCACAGTCTGACCTGTTCTGTCACCCTCTTGCCTGGAATTCCCTCTCTTTCTTTTTGAGTTGGGGTGTCGCTCTGTCACCCAGGCTGGAGTGCAGTGGCACGATCACAGCTCACTGCAGCCTCAGTCTCCTGGGCTCAGGCGATCTTCTCTCCTCAGCCTCCTGAGTAGCTGAGACTATAGGAATGCAGCACCATGCTTGGCTAATTTTTTGTTTTCTTTGTTTTTTTATAGAGACAGAGTCTCACTTAGTTGCCTAGGCTGGTCTCGAGCTCCTGGACTCAAGCAGTTCTCCTGCCTCGACCTCTCAAAGTGCTAAGATTACAGGCATGAACCACCATGCCTGGCCAAGAAATTATCTTTTTCTTGTGGATTCCTGTGTAGCAGGATGACTTAATGAGATATTTATTTGTGGTGTTTCCTGATGTTTTTCCCACCTCTGATGAGAAAGTCCCAATATTTCTTTTATAGAACCTGAAGCAGAAGTTACCTGTGGACACTAATCCTGGCCTTATGTACCCAACTTCCTAAGTACCAAAACTTATATTTATTGAGAGTTGATGTTGGTCTGTTCCTGACAGAAGGGGAAAAGGCATTATCATTGCATGGAAACTAAAGCAAATGCTCCCATTTGCAAGACTGGAAGGGTGAGTCAGTTTGAACCATCATCTCTTCTTTTTTTGTAGGATTCAGGAAAAGGAAAGACCTGGAAGGTAATGGATTTCAAGAGAACGACTCTACACCGAGCCTTGAACAAAATTCCAGAATCTAACACTGGCCCTAAAGCAGCAGCCGAGGAGTTCTCGTCATTGGACAATGAACCACCAGTGATGGACCCGAGGAGACAGATGACCAGAGGACCGGCCCCTGTGTTTGAAGGGTACAAGCTCTTGGATCTTCCCACGAATACTTTCCAGATAACACTAGGGCTTTGATTTAATAAAACTGGAATAAATTGTATCCCCCTGCTAAACAAGTATTTGCTTGCCAGCTGAGTATAATTTAGATTTTGTTTACCTACTTTCTACAATTATTTCTACATCAATTATATTTATATCATTAATTCCACATCAGCAATCACAGAAATTTCAACAATTAATAACCAATTGTGAACAGAGTGATTTATTTCAATTACTGAAGGCTTAATAAGATGAAAATTTCAGTGTACGAAATGGATCCTTATTCTTATATTTCAATCACACTGAGTGATACTCTGAAACTGTCACTGACAACAGTTGACAACTTAGTAGAAATGGTGATCTCTCTGCAATGACAACACTATATAGATTCTTGTATAATTTAAGCACAGGTGAAATTAAATGGTAAATTGTTTAACAAGCAATTGGACCACAGGAATTTGTTTCATTCTGTTTTGTCAAATTGGCAATGACTCTACCATATTTACTAATACTTGAGTTTGGGGATATTAAACTTGACTCATAGGCACTGGTAAGGGCAGGGTTAAGGTTGGTTTGGGTAATGGGTTAACGAGACTGACAATTATTCTTCAGTTTTCTCTACAGAACATACCTTCAAAGTCTCATTTTCCACTTTCCGAATTAAAAGACCATCAAGCATTCATCAATGCTTTTACATGAGTTCATATTGTGTTATTTGTAACAACATGTAAACAGATTTGCAGAGATGATCAAGGTATGTTATTATAGAACTTACTCTATGTATTGATAGTTCATTCAGTACTATGTATGAAGAAGAGTTCTAGACCTTCCAAATAATACGCCCATCAGGTTTTGCTTATCATTGTTCTAGTGTTGGCCATTCAGGTAGCCTCAAATTCTCCACGACCTCATATGGCACCGGAAGAACATGGGTTGTCAATGCCTTTCTACGGACCTGGGTGAGAGTGACTTTGAGATATGTAGCCAGGAGTTGGATGGGACACAGTGGCTATGCATACTTAAGATTCTTAGGCTGCCACATTCTTTCCAACATTTGATATTATCCTACTTAACATTTTCACTTAATGGATGATTTCTGCCCTGAATAATCAATCAGTTCATATCCTTTGCCTAATTTTCTCTTGTAGTTTTTATCTTTTTTTGTTCTCGAACTGCAGAAGTTCCTTGTGTATTAGAAACAAAAGATATTTTCTAAGCATTACAAATATCTTCTCTGAATCTCTGGTCTATAAATTTGCATATAGTATCTTTCATTCAACAGACACTCTCCATTTTGAATAAGTCAATTCATCAGTGCCTTTCCTTATGATTTATTCTGGGGTTATGTTTAAGAAACCATTTCCAACTCAAAGTCACAGAAGTATTCTCTATTGTCTTTAGAGTTTTATCTTTTACAGTTTGCCTTTAAATTGTATGCAGTAGATCTCAAACTTTATTTTTTCCTGCATTATTTATTAAACAATCTAATCTCAACCATGCACTATAATACTCTTTGATAATATACACCAGATTTTAACACACGTGAGTTTTCTTGTGATTTTTCTTCTTCCTGCTTTTTGTTTCTGTGCCATAAGTTTTATAACTATGACTTTTAGTAGTTCTTCATATGCAATATAGTAAAAACCCACACCTTGCTCCTCCTCTGGTCTCGTTAGTTTTTTATTTAAATTTCAAGATAAACTTGCATGTTGCTGCAATTTAGATTAGATTTTTTTTTTTTCCAGTTTGAGTCTCACTCTTGTCACTCAGGCTGCAGTGCAGTGGCACACTCACGGCCACCACAGCCTCGACCTGCTGGGCTCTGGCGGTCCTTCCGCCTCAGCCTTCCAAGTAGCTGGAAGTACAGATGCACACCACCATGTCCGGCTAGTTTTTGTGATTTATCATAGAGACAAGCTCTCACCAAGTTGCCCAGGCTGGTCTCGAACCCCCGGGCTCAGGCAATTCTCTTGCCTCGGCCTCCAAGGGTACTGGGATTATAGACTGAACCACCGTGTCCAGCCTAGATTAGATTTACAGCAAGGTTTATGCCATTTGATTTTTGTTTGTTTATAGCCTTTTCCTGTAGAAAGTCATATTCTGAAGTTAATAATAATTTCATTTCTTCCCTTTCTATCAATAGCCTTCTTATTTCTTTGTCTTGTCTTATTTTTTGGCTGTGTCTTCACTCCGGCAACCTTGAATATTGGCGGTGACAGTAAACTCTCTTCTCTCTGTTTGTAAAATAAATGGCTCTCAGAGGTCTCTACTGAATATTGTGCTTGCTACTGGTTTTGGTATATAGTCTTTATCAGATTATAAAATTTCTTTCTATTCCTGATTCCCTATTCTTTGGTTTCTGTTACTATTTTATTTAGGATTTCTGTTTACTTCAGTAATCACAAGTGAAATAGAACTATCACACTTTCTCTCACATTGTCCTCACCAATGCAGTATGTTACAGATGTTACATCAGCTAATAAAATGAACTGAGTAATAGTACCTCTATTTAATTTGGGAAGCAGTATTTTTAAGACAGGAATAATGTGTTTGTTTAATGTTCAGTAGATTTTACCTATAACATTGAGTGTGAATCTGTGTAATGTCTTGGAGTACCACTCATTTTGTCACTGGTTTTTCATTTTTTTCCTCTGGCACTGAAATTGGCATTGTATATTCTCCCAGAATTGTATTTTTTTTCCTAGTTTCTCAAATTTATTGGCATACCTTCATGCGTATTCTTGTGCTATTTTTCCAGATGTTCATTATGTCTATGCTTGTTTTTCCTTTTTCATTCTGTGTTTTGTTTATTTATAGCTTCTCTCACTCTCTTGTATTAGTCTTTCCAGAAGTTTGTTTCTAAAAAGTCTTATAGTGAACTGGTTTTAGCTTTGTATGGTTTGTTTTAATTTTCCATTTCTGCTTTACCCACATATATATTATTTCTTTCCTTCTTGTCCCTCTAAGTTTACTTGCTTGTTCTTTTTCAACTTCTTAAGTTGAATACCAAATGCATTTATTTTCTGACTTTTTTGTTCATCAAATAATTCATTGTAAGCTACATGCCATTTTAGCTAAGTTATACACATTTTGACATGTAGTGTTTAGTCATTTGGTTTAAATATTCCACAATTTCCATATAATTTTGTTTTTAGCACAAAGTTTATTTGGTAATAACCTATTTAGGTTCCAGATATCTAAAACTGTTGCTTAAATCTTTTTTCATTATTGATTTTTATTTTCACTAAAATGGTTACCTAAATTTAATACTCCATTAGAAATGGCAAAATTTTGTAACTTGGCCATTCGTCCTGCATTTATTAGCTGGAATTCTTTCAGAAAGAAGAAATACTCCTCAC
This sequence comes from Carlito syrichta, assembly GCF_000164805.1. Taxonomy (NCBI): domain Eukaryota; kingdom Metazoa; phylum Chordata; class Mammalia; order Primates; family Tarsiidae; genus Carlito; species Carlito syrichta. Next base: position 121,241 of record NW_007249849.1, read on the forward strand.
CAATCATTTTCTTAACCTGAATTAGACTTGGTCAAATACATTCAGGATGAATTTTAAATTTTTTTGCTTTTATCAGTTTTCAGAATCACGGGCTCCTACCTTAGGCACTTCCAGCAGTGGCCAATGTATGTTCTTTATTTTTTATTTTATTTTTATTTTTGTAAGATGACTGCTGACCTTCTTGAACTGAGCAAAATATGGACTGTTTCATGAGTTCACATGTCACACTTGCGCAGGGGCCAGGCTACTCTTCTCTACTTTGTTCCAATTTTGGAACATATGCAGAAGAGAGAACTCTGTGTGCTTTACTGTTACTAAGATGCCACGGGCTTTTATGTTCTCGAAGTATTTCTATTTATTGTCATCATTATTCTTTCTCATGCTAAAATTTTTCCTCTTAGGCCAACAGAAGCATCTTTAGATGAGTTCCTGCATCCTTATGATAAATATTCTGTTAGTCTTTGATGACTTCTTTACTTTGTAACAGGACAAGAAGTTCATGCCAGAAAGATTTAAATTATAAATTTGCTGTGTCAATCTAGCGTTGGAAATATCTCCAAAGCGTTCAGTGTAGTTTGAGTGGAAATTGTTGTTTAGAGACTACAGTTTGGGTGTTAGTGGTCCTCACGCTTCTAAACTCAGTGCTTCTGGACTGGAAAATACATATAGTCCTTAAAAGCAAAACATATCATATAATTATGCTGACATTTCCAATTAAAATGTAATATTACAATATTTTAGAATTACCTACTTTGTTTTATTTGCTTAGAAAATGTACTTCTCTCCTTCCACAGGGAACCATCGTATTATTTATCCTATTGGAGTATTTTTTTTTTTTTTTTGAGTTGGAGTCTCACTCTGTCACCCAGACTGGAGTGGGATGGCATGCTCCTGGTCACCGCAGCCTCAACCTGCTGGGCTCCAGCGATCCTTCCACCTAGGCCTTCCAAGTAGCCGGAACTACAGGCGCCAGGCTACCATGCCCAGCTAATCTTTTGAAAAATTACTATTTATGTATTTTCTTAATTATAAAGATGTGGGGTGCAGTTCAGGGTTAGGTATACAAACATTGATTATGCAGGTACCCTTGTTGATGAAGTATGCCCCTCCCTTCCCTAGCAGTGTCCTTCAACTGCCAATCCCACCCCCCCACACACACAGTTTCCCATTACTGCCAAATGCTTTCTTATAGTATTATAATTGTTCAAGGTCCGCTTATGAGTGAGAACATACAGTACTCTGTTTTTTGTTTCTGTGGTAGATCACTGCGTATGATCGAATCCAAATTCATCCAAATTTTTAAAAAATTATTTATTGTAGAGACGAGGTCTCGTCAAGTTGCCCGGGTGGGTCTCGAACACGCAGGCTCAGGCAATCCACTCACCTCGGGCTCCCAAAGTGCTGGGATGACAGGCTGAGCCACCGAGCCCAGCCCCTCATAGGTTTTTAAAAAATTTCGGTCTGCCTTTACTTACTTAGGAGATGGCATACAGCAAATACAGCTACCACACCTGGCTGATTTGTTGATGTATTCTAGAGATGAGGCCTCACCATGTTGCCCAGGCTGGTCTCGAACTGGTGGGCTCAAGCAATTCTCTCACCTTGGCCTCCCAAAGTACTGGAATTATACGCTTGAGCCACTGCGCCCGGCCAGTCTTTTTCAATCAGATGCCTGTTGATGGTCATTTGGCCTATTTCCAGTTGTTGTTGTTGTTGTTTTGATATTAGAAATAGATGCTGAAAAAAATACCCCATGCAAATATCATTTTGTGTTTTAGTCAGTGCATTTCTGAGAGAGATACAAAGACGCAGGGCTGCTGGGTTGGGAAATTCATATGTGACTTTGCTCTAGGTAGCTGGGTTCCTCTCCACAAGTGTTGAATGGTTTTGCATTCTTACCAGCGATGTATGAGCACAATATTTCTCTACAGTCTCACCAATGAAACATGTTGTCAAATGTTAGAAATTTTCCTGGGCTTATAAACACTATATGATATCTCAATGAATTTTCACATATTTTCTTCCTTCTATGTACAAGGTTAATTAACTTTTTGAATCATCCTTTGTCCTTATGCTAGTTGTTTTCTTATATATTGTGAGACAATATTGTTAGGCCAGTGGATGCTTATGATAATAAAATTCTAAGATCTATTGTTACTTTGTTATATTTTGTCAGCCATAAAATTTTTACCTTGAATTTTTATTTTCTGTGATATTAAATTCACCATCTTGGCTTTCATTTGGCTTGCACTTGTCTGGTGTATTTTTCTCAATCCCTTGGTTTACAGGCTTCCTGGATACTTTGGTATTCAGTGGGTCTCTTATAGACAACATATTGGTCATTCTATTTGATTTGTAGGTTACAAATCTAAAAGTGTCTTGATCATTGAGTGTAATCCATTTATATATTTCATTGAGTCTTTTTTTTGAGTTGGAGTCTTACTCTGTTACACAGACTGGAGTGCAGTGGCCTCTCCCGGCCACCGCAGCCTCGACCTGCTGGGCTCTGGCGATCCTTCCACCTCAGCCTTCCAAGTAACTGGAACTACAGGTGCACACTACCACGCCTGGCTAATTTTTTTATTTATTGTAGAGATGAGATCTCTCCAAGTTGCCCAGGCGGGTCTCGAACCCACGGGCTCAGGCAATCCACTCACCTCAGCCTCCTAAAGCACAGAATTACAGTCTGAGCCACCGAGCCCGGCTTCATTGAGTCTTATAATTAGATTTATTTTTCCATCTATTTTATGTTTTGGACCCATAAACACATTTTTTTTTAAAGATCAATATTTGCCCACTCTTTCCCAATGGTGTTGGTTTTTACCTTTTCCCAAGACAGCAAACAATAGTAAATTATCTGTAATTAATTACAAGAGATATATTTCATACAATCTAGATTTATTTGGTTTTATTTCTGATTTATTTCTTTTAAGAGTGTTTTGTCTAGTAAAACTTTGTAAAAGTTTTCATCTAGTAAAACAACAAATATGATTGAGACTATAATTAAGTAGAACAAAGTTTCTATGTTATATGGGGGGAAACCCCTAAAACCCCAGAATTTGTTTATTAAAAATTGCATATTTAATCTTATGTTTAAATTGTAGTCACCTTCAAAGAACTCTCTGTTTGATGCAATACATTTATTGACATGTGTGCTGTGTGTTTTTTCTATGACTCAAAACAGGTTTTGAACTCATAAATTTTGGTGCTTTTTAGTGTTTCTGTCATTTTTTGTTTCATCTCTTCCACATGGGCAAAACATTTCCCTTTGAGGATTTTTTTCATCCTGAGAAACAAACAAAAAAAAGTTGCTTGGACGAGATCTGGTGAATAGGAGGGTGGGGCACGGGGCTCATGCTGTGTTTGGTCAAAAACTGCTGAACACTTACAGCCATGTGGGTAGGTGCGCTGGTAAATCACTCACCATGAAATGGGCAAAATTATTGAAAAAATCGCCAAAAAAACCCCAAAAACAAACAGAAAAGAAAAAAATTCAAAATTCACCTGGGCGGAATGCAGCCTCTCACAACAATGCTAGCTGGTACACTGATGCCGATGGGTTTCTAGAACACTTACTTAGCAGGAAATTTCTGTACTACAAGGGACCTGCCTTCCAAAAAACAATTTTGGACTTTTTTGGGTCCCCCTCATATCATTGCTGAAAATAACCCTAGCATCTTCTAGCTTTTTCTGTTGCTGATGAGAAGTCTGATGTGTATCTGATTCTTATTCCATCCCAAGTGATTTGCTTTGTCCTTCTGGAAAATTTTAACTTAATGGGCAGCAAAATCTGTCTTGGATTGTGGCTAAGAAAAAAAAATTCCCACACATACAGTGGCCTCCTCAACCTCTCTTCCATTCATGCTCCTGACCCACTTCTTTGGGGGCTGCTATCTACCCACATTCCCCAGGAAACAACCACCTTCTCTTTTCCCAGAGCTGTCAAGTAGCTTTAATGTCATTTTCTCACATTCTTCAACTTCTCACTTCCATGGAATCTCCAGGACTGGGTACTGGGGAAAGAGCTGGCAATACATGTGAGTTTGTCATCTGACAGGAGCTGGAATAGCCCCAATTTCATTTAAGCCTTAAGCAAACAGTCCAGTTTGTACACATAGCTTTCAACCAATGTTATGTAACTTCTGAGTTGCTTTTTGGTGTTTTTAACAGCATTACTTGATTCTTTCAGTATTCCACAAATCTATATCCATTTCCTTGATATATAATAATTATATATTTGTAACATACACGATTAAATCTTCATTATTTTTAAGAGTATTTTTCATCAGATTGGCTTTTTTTTATCATTTTGCTAGAAAATAAGTTATGTACAATATGTCCAATCTGATTTTGAAAAAAAAATTAATAACTTTTGGCCATCTGATTTGGATGTATGTTCTTGATTTGTCATCAACAAGCAGAGGAAAACCTTTCATGGTTTTGGTGAAAGAAGAATTTATTTCTTCTCCAGTCAGATCAGGAAGAGTCTCCATAGAGCTATGCATATTCTCTCAAATATTTTCTTCAGGCCAAAGGATAGCTGGAACATTGTGCTGCATGATTTATTTTTTAAAAGTGGGTGACAGAGCTAAATGCTTCAAAAAGCTTAGGCTTGAAGACAGAACCTGGTCTGACATCAGCGTGGAGTAGAAGATGTTTGAGGTCGGCTCGGCGGCTCAGCCTATAATCCCCGCACTTTGGGAGGTCGAGGCGTGAGGATTGCCTGAGTCTGCGGGTTTGAGACCCATATGGGTAACTTGGCAAGACCTCGTCTCTACAATAAATAAAAAATTAACCAGGTGTGGTAGTACACGTCTGTAGTTCTGGCTACTTGGAAGGCTGAAGTGGAAGGATCGCTTGAGCCCAGCAGGTCGAGGCTGTAGTGGCCGGGAGCGCACCACTGCCCTCCAGCCTGAGTGACAGAATAAGACTCCAACTAAAAAAAAAAAAGAAAAGAAAAAGATGTTTGAGATTACTGATCTGCCCTCCACATGCAGGGGACATAGACATGAGAGAAAAGCAGAAGATACTATTCTTATGTATAAATTTTGGGGATGGTTGCTAGCTTTTGGATTTTTGACTTAGGTATCCCTTATTTTGAACTCTCTTTCTTATACCTGCTATCTGTTCATCTGTCCTAGAATTGGAAAGATAATTTTGACAAAAGAAAACTAAAGAAGAGAGAGAGAGAAGCACCCCGACCAGAAGGACTGATGATACCCCAAAGAGAAATGTAGTGGAGAGAATGCTGATATTGAAACATATGAACACATGGATAACCCACCTATAATAATATAGCATATATAATAACCCAACTATAACACCAGGGATGCATGTGAGGCAGCCTGACCAAAATGGTGAATTCAAACTGAATTAAACAAAATTCTTATATTACATCTTCACACTTTTAAAATTTGTGTGTACATGCTTTGCCAAGAACTTAATAGAGTCTTGACTTTTTTTTTTTAACTAAATCATTTTATAGTGGTAATTCTAATCACATGAAGACCAAGGGCACAGGAAGGTGATCCAGAAATATCCTGCCTCACCAAATGGAGTCTGGAGTCAGGCACCTGCTAGGAGGAACTCATCATAGGAACGATTTATGTTTGAATATGATTAAGTGATAGAAATGTAGGTAGTTCCCACCTCAGGTGAAATATTATTTGTTCACAATGAATGTCTCACTATTTGAATATAAAAATATTGCCAGCTTTTAAGAGATAAGAAATAGTTAAAGCAAATTATTTCATTTTTTGTAAATAATTTTTAAGAACACACAATGCATAATAGCTATAAAATTTAGAAAAAAACTTCTCTGTAATGCTATAATTCCAAAATAGGTATTATTTAGGATTTACGGGAATTTTAATCAATATTCTTCCTATATGATTTATAAATTGGGTAAGTATAAATAGAGCTTTCCTGATTTTATTGATCATATGTCATTTAAAAAATCTCACTTCATGGCACATTTTTAATAGTTGTATAATATTCCATGTTGTGAATGTGTTATCATTGACATTTAAAAATTTTTTTTAAATTTTAAATTTGTGAGGTACAATTCAGGATTAGGTATACAAATGTTCATTAGGCAGGTACCCTCGTTGATGAGGTGCGCCCCCTTATCCCCTGGCAGTTTTTCACGACTGCCAAGCCCTTTCTTATAATATCACAAGAGTTGTTCAAGGTCTGCTTACGAGTGAGAACATATGGTACTCGGTTCTTTGTTTCTGTGATAGATCACTCAGTTTTAATAGGCTTTTCATGATGCTTTTAAATTTCAGATATTACCTAACCCCAGGAAGAATGGCCATCATTAATAAAACAATAAACAACAGATGCTAGCAGGGATGCAGAGAAAAGGGAATGCTTCTACACTGCTGGTGGGAATGCAAACTAGATCAATCTCTATGGAAAACATTGTGGCGATTTCTAAAAGAACTAGAAATTGACCTGCCATGTAACCCAGCAATACCCCTACTGGGAATATACCCAGAGGAACTCAAATTATTCTGCAAATAAGATACCTGCACATGCATGTTTATTGCAGCACTATTCACAATAGTGAAAACATAGAACCCACTGTGCTGCCCATCGAAACTGGACTGGACCAAAAAAATGTGGTATATATACATATATATATGATGGAATATTACGCAGTCATAAAAAAGGACAAACGTGGACTTTGCAGCAACTTGGATGGATTTAGAGTCTATAATACTCATTGATCTATCACAGAAACAGAGAACAGAGTACCTCATGTTCTCACTCACCAGTGGACCCTGAAAATTCATCATAAGACCATAAGAAAGGGATAGGCAGTAGCAGGATACTGCTGCAAAGGAGGCTCACAACACCAATAAGCGTACCTGATCTTAAACCAGGCATAGTGGGGATCAAATGGAGGCCTAAATTTTACCTGTACGATGTCTACTTGTATACCTAATCCTAAATTGTACACCACATCTTTAATATAAAATGTAAAAAAATGATTAAAAATTGAGACCTTGGTTATGAAATTTTAATGAGGGATGGAATAGAAGCCATAATTAATTGAACTGCTTTTTTGATACATTGTTTAAAATACTTTGGTTTCTTATTTATTAAAGGGGGTTAATAACACACGTACGACATCCGCTAAGATATGAAAAGCTACTCAACGAAGATAAAAAAGGGTAATTGTTACAATCAGGTGAAAATACTTTAGTTATTTTGTTTAACATTGAATTAAATGATAGTTTAATTTTTTTGAAGTTTTCAATATTTCTAAGACTCATTGACAGATGGTCACAATCTTACATTTTGCTTCACGCTGCAAGGGTTGTATTTATGTGTGTGCGCTCATGTAATTTTCGTGGACTAGAGGGAGGAAGTAAGGCATTAAGAATAGAAGGTGTCAGGAACCCTTTTTTATCCACACCAAATGTCCTTGGCTGTTTCCAAAAATTTGCTTTGAGCCAAAGTACTGAAGTCTTCATTTTTAGGGTCCAGTGATTCATTGTGTTTAGAATTTTCATTTGAAATCCAATTAAAATCCTTTGAAAAACTCACTAGTCTCTTGTTCTATCCTTCTAAATCAATGATGGATTATGTCACTTAACATGGAGGAAAAACGAAACAACAGCTGTTTTCCTTTAATGTGTGATGAGTGCAAAATAAAACTATATATTTTAGAATACTTATTTTTCTGCCCATGAAAATTCCAAAAACCCACATAACATGTTACCTGAAAAATATGGTGTATAAATCAGGGTTCAGCCTGGAAAGCAGAACCGAGAGAAAGATGGATGAATAGATCGATAGACTGATCGATGGATAGATAGATAGATAGACAGATAGATAGATGGATAGATAGATATTTAGATCTATTACAAGGAACTAGCTTACATAATTTGGGGAACTGTCTAAGTATGTAAGTCAGTCAGGAAGAAAAGATCCCAGGCAGGCTGTAACACCAAGAGCTAAACTCTAGAGTCTGATGGGCTCCAAGAAGGTGGAACCCTCTTTTAAGGGGCCTGGCCCACCTAGGATCCACCCTTTTGATTCTCTTAACGTCAACAGATTAGAATCTCTACTCACATCCACAAAGCCCCTTCCCAGCAGCACCTAGATTTGTGTTTGGTGGAATTAACTGTAGTTTAGCACAACCAAGTTGCCACATATGGAAATAAAGTACATTGGGTACATTGAGTTTAGAGTCTAATTTTCAGTGCTGATTGAAAAAGGTCTGACAACCTTGATTTTTTTTTTTTTTAGCAAAGGATTAACAGAGATGGACAACATGACTCTAGCAACTCATTATTCATCCTCAACTTGTTGGGTTTGCATGGCAAGCATAGTTGGAAATGTATGAATGCTCTATATCTTTACTCCATTTGTTATTGACTGCTATAGTTCTTCTTTAAGCTCTTAGCCACCATTTGCATTAATATCAATATTTAATACAATTATGGCTAATATGATCCTCTGAATGCTTTTATGTAATAATAGCTTTGCATCTGCACAAGGCCCCTCTTCCAAAGAGCTGTGAGTGCTTGGTCGACCATGAGCCAGACCCCTTCCCCATTTGTAAGCAGTACTTCATGCACCCCTAGAGAAATATTAACACTTTAGAACTCGACCTCGATGTGTGCTAGTAGCAAAAATAATCATGTTCTTAGAGCATGAGATCTTTTCCAGTAGGTCCTAGGAGGATTATTTAGTGTTTTAAGTAAAGACTTAGATGGAATAAGTTACAGTTATCAATATATATTTGTTACAGTTGTGCAATTGAATACAGAACACAGTTGTGCAATTGAACACAGAACACTGTACACTTGCAAGCTGGGTGAGCTGCACATAGAATGAAACATTGCTCTGTTCAATGGGGCTTTTATACTGGTTTTTGGAAAGAAGTGGTGGAGTTTGGTCAGGGTAGTAGTCTCTTACTATATACACAGAAGATTTTCATAACTAGGAAGGGGAATGTTCTCAGTTGTAAACATGGTTTTAATCCAAATACTTTTTCTTTGACTGGAAAAATCAGAACCAATCTATTGTGTTCAGACTAAGATGATATCAACGATGTGTTCCAGGGGAAAATAGCATCTCTAAGCAACAAGCAAAGCTGATCACGCAGTTGAGACAACACTGGCCTGGAAGGTCATGAATCCTCTGGGAGGTGTTTCCCCTAAGTAGTTCGGTGGTTTGAACAATCTCTTCACTTCTCTCAGTCCCTGTTCCTTCATTTACATGGTTAGAGAATTAGTCTAAATGGCATTTCTCCATGTCATTTTGTGTCTAAAACTTGAGAAGAAGGCACACATGTTGAGAGCGGGAAAAATGACCTAGAGAAAGGGTTATCGCTCTTCCCATTTGATATCAGAAACATTTCAATTTTTTAAATCTTTAATGCCAGATAAATTCTATACTTTAAGGGCCAAAGGCATAAAAGATAATAATGAAAACATACAAATTCTATAATTATTCTAGAAAATATGATGACTTTATCTGGTTTTAAATGATCGAATATTATTTACAAACTTGTACATTTTCTTTTAATGTTCAACTTAAAGTTACTAATCTAAGTCAATTACTCAACTACACTTGAAATATTGTGATCCCAAGTCTAACCTTTTAGATTCTCCAGGATGCCAAATCCTCTTAAACATTAAAATTAGTTTAAATACCATAAACATAGATTATTATTCCCAAACATCACAAAAGTCTTCATACTATGAATTAGATTTATATCATCAATATACTTAACCCTACACCCTCCTGAGTTATTTACAGTTGCCTATTGATTTTTTATGGATTTTTTTTTGTTTGAGTTGGAGTCTCTCTCTGTTGTCCAGGTTGGAGTGCAGTGGCATGCTCATGACCATAGCAGCCTTGACCTGCTGGGCTCAGGTGATCCTTCCACCTCAGTCTTCCAAGTAACTGGAACTACAGGCACGTGCCACCATGCCCGTATAATTTTTGATTTATTGTAGAGATGAGGTCTTGCCAAGTTGCCCAGGCTGGTTTCGAACCCACAAACTCATGCTATCCTTTGACTTCAGCCTCCCAAAGCGCTGGGATTATAGGCGTGAGCTACCATGTCTGGCAAAAAAAAAAAAAATATTCAAAGTAAATCAGGTTACATCCTTAATGGGCTGAGTTTGTGTGTTCAGAGATTTTGGCTGAATTATGAGATCTGGAGTAGAAATTTAGGGCAATTTTTCTCAAAACCATGAGACACAGACTGAGTTGCCTTTGAGAGTCTCTTGATCTAACTGGGCTCCATGTCCAAACACTGCAAATGAATGGATTGCACGTTGACTTGAGTCTGTAACTTGCCTGATTCAGAGCTCTGATGTGAGCCTGCAACCTCTGTCTAGACTGTTTCAACCCTTGTTGCAATCAATGAATGCACTTGCTGTTTAGTTTTATTCTGCATTTTTTCATACTTAGAGATATTGAAAAAGCTCTTTGATTAGATTCTGCCCAGCTCTTGTGTCTGCATCAGGCTGCGTCAAGCCCATGGCTTCTTATCTCATTCTGATGACAGTATAGATTTTTTACTATAGTTATAAATGAATATATGAGTGAATATAATGAATATAAATGAATTTTTATTGTACAATATCAGAGTTGTATAATGTCAATAGCTTTAGGGGCACAAATGGCTTTTGGTTACATGGATGCATTTTTTTTTGAATTGGAGTCTCACTCTGTCGCCCAGACTGGAGTGCAGTGGCCGCTCCCGGTCACCGCAGCCTCGACCTGCTGGGCTCCGGCGGTCCTTCCGCCTCAGTCTTCCAAGTAGCTGGAACTACAGGTGAACGCTACCACGCCCAGCTAATTTTTTTGATTTATTGTAGAGATGAGGTCGCGCCAAGTTGCCCAGGCAGGTCTCGAACCCGCAGGCTCAGGCAATCCACTCACCTCAGCCTCCCAAAGCGCGGGATTACAGGCTGAGCCACCGAGCCTGGCCCATGGATGATTTTTCATTCCTCCAACCCCTTCCCACCCTCCTCCTTCTGAATCTCCAATGCCCATTATTCCATTTTCTATGACTTTGCAGACTCTTAGCTTAGCTCCCCTTGATAAGTGAGAGCATGTGGTATTTGGTTTTCCATTCCTCTGTTACTTCACTTGGGATAACGACCTCCAATTCCATTCAAGTTGCTGCAAAATACATTATTTTGCTCTCTTTTAAATAGTTAAATAATATCCCATGGGGTATATATATACACATATCACATTTTCTTTATTTACTCATCAGTTGATGGGCCTTTAGCTTGCTTCCACATCTTTGCAATTGTGAATTGTGCTGTGATAAACATGTGAGTGCAGGTATCTATTCTGCATAACGACCTTTTTTCCCTTTGGGTGGATACCAAGAAGGGGATTGCTGGATCGAATGGTAGATCTACTTTTAGTTCTCTGAGAAATCTCCATACTGATTTCCGTAGAGGCTGTACTAATTATATTCCCACCAACAGTGCAGAAGCGTTCCCCTTTTCGCCACATCTATGACAAAATCTATTGTTTTTTGATTTCTATATACTATCTCACTTGAGTCCCACATTTTCTGATGGGAAGGACAAGTGTATTAACATTATTATTTCTGTCATGATTATCCCTGGCTTATTTGTTGCTTTTGAAGGATATCCCTAGAATCTAATATATAGTTATATGATACACAGCAGATCTTGCTAAGCTTTTGCTATAAATTTTTATTGTACAATATCAGACTTGTATAAGAAGAAAACATTTAATTTATTTCTCTAACTCAGATAAATCTGCCCCAAGCTCCCTCCCAACTAATCAAAACTTGAATTTTAAAATCACAATTAAGGGGGACATGCACCTTGAGGCGAAGAGTTCTGCTGTTCCAGTGACCAGTTAGGAAAACACCCAAGACTGTAATTCCCAGGATCTGGTTCCTGTGGCCTCCATCCCCCAGACAGGTGGGAGGGTGACGACTAGGAATGCTGCTCCTAGATAGCCCTGAATAGACTTGGGAGGAATTGCTTTCCCATACTGTGCCCTGCTAAGCCAACTCCCTTCTTCCTAAGCCTGTAAACATGGCTTCAAAGACTCTATAACATAATCCCAACCTCCTCCTCCCCTATGAGTTGAGGCTTCTCCAAAGAACTTGGGTGGGAGAAAGTTCGAGTTTCTGGAAACTTCTGTTCAGTGCGTGCACGCGCGCGGGCACACACACACACACACACACACACACACACACATCACATATATACATACACGGTGAGGAAACACAGTCTTTGCTAATTTGCTGGCATGGAGAGGAAAATAGTAATAGATTACAGGAAGAAACAGGGGTTGATATGTCAGCACTTTGTCTCCCAACATGTATTCTGAATCAGTCATTCTTATACAACTACTTTAAATTGACATAGTGATGTATATTTTACAAAATGATTTTCTAAACATATCATATTTAATCTTCCTATCTTATCAAGTATGAAATTGTAGCCCTTATTTTGCAATTAAAAAGCTCTTAGACTCAACATTGGAGACTCAGAAGGGGGACTGTAGAAAGGCGAAGAGGGCCAAAAAGTCACCTATTGGATATGGGGTGCATAAGTCAGGGTGGGGTGGGGTACACTCAAAGCCCAGACTTCTTTGCCACTATGCAATGCATTCAAGTAACTAAAAACAATTTGTACCTCCTAAAGCTATCGAAATAAGGAAAATAAATAAGTGAATAAGAACCCTTAGACTCAAGGGAGTTAAGTGCTTGTCTTGAGTCTCACAGTGTGTGTGTGTGTGTGTGTGTGTGTGTGTGTGTGTGTGTGTCTTTGTGTGTTCTCAAAGGCAGCAACACATCAGAAAAGTCGGAGAGGTATTTAAACGATGCCTGTGCTCAGGACTCACCTCAGATGAACTAAATCAAAGTCTCTGGAGGTGGTCTGCTGGGACTATTTCTTACAAGAACTTTTAAGATGATTTTAATATGCAAGAATGAGGAACAGGATTGAAAAAGCAGCTTGCCTGATTTCGAGAGCCATCTTTTTCACATGCATCACAGTCGTCATTTGAATATGGTTAATAAGGACGTTAGTTCTGGCTGCCCTGGGAGGTGGAGGGAAATGGTTTCTTTAGGCATCTGTCAGAGAACTCGGCCATCTAGGGAGAGGATTCTTAGGAAGCAGACGGGCAGCAGGGAGCAGGAAGTCTTGCAGATAATGCTTTCTTTGGACGGGTTGCATATGCTGCAGTGGTAAGTGTTCCTAAATGTGTGATATCATGAGCTCTAGGGAATTTAGAGTCCTTAGGCACAAACCCTGTTCACCAGATTCCACAGCGTTTGAAATGGGTCCAGGGTAGTGGGGAGAGGACCAAAGAAATGACACCTCGAAACAATGGCACTTTTGTGTAGGGAATTGGCAAGAGCGCTCTCCAAGTGAGGTGAACAGTGACCTCAGGATGACAGCGGGCTTCGGGCCTTCTCTGTACCATCATCAGTCATTATTTACATCACTTTTGTTCCTTTTGCATGTGGGGAAAGAAAGAAGGGGAACAAAAAAGAAAAGCGATGATGTTTAGCTCTGCTCTTGCAGCATCTATTTAAATGTAGAATCTCAGGGAGGACTGAGATTTGCCACTCCCGTGACAACCTTCCTATTGTAGGGCTTTAGGATTTGTGTTCGGGTGATACTGATTTCCCTCTATCAGTCAGATGGAGAAACAGACTTGAAAATGCAATTGAACTCCTTTTAAATGCACCTGCATCGTTGGGTGTAGGATCGAAATCTTATTTATCCAAGAGATAAACCGGACGGCGAGGGGACAGAATTATTAAAAATATGAGCTTAAAGTTATTTTAAGCTTTGGTTTTAAAACTTATGTTTTGTGTAAAATGACGAGCCTCTTTCACCGAGTATAACTTGCAGATTATAAGGGTGTTAATAAGAAAAGCCATTGTTTGTAAAATAAAGATATGATAAGAAAAGCGAGTGAAACTTGGAGTCATCTCAAAAAGAAAAAAGAAAGAAAAAAACAGCAACAAGTGAAGAAAATCCCTGGAGGCAGCTGGGGTGGAGGGGGGGGTCTTCTAGACTGGGAGATAAAAGACAGGCTGGTTTCTTATTACCTTAATTGCTTCCTGACTGTTTGGGTTCCTTGTAGAGAGTGGAAGCCAAGAGATCAGAGGAAAGAGAAAAAACATTCTAGAATGATAAGGAGGGCCCATGAAAGACCTACCATTTAATTAGTGCAAGTGGTCTCAGTTGAGTGGACCTGGGGTTGGTGATGCGGAGGAAAAATCCTTGGCAGTATGAGACTTCAGAGGGTCCATGATGACAAAGTGGCATACTGTCCCGTGCCTGAGGGTCCTAGGGTGAGGGGTGCAAGACTTGCATCCGACCTTACAACAGGTTAGGTTTTTTGTTTGTTTGTCGATTTGGAATCTCACTTTGTTGCCCAGGCTGGAGTGCAGTGGCACGATCACGGCTCATTGCAACCTCAACCTCCTGGGTTCATGCGATCCTTCTACCTTAGCCTCCTAAGTAGCTGGGACTACAGCTGCACACCACCACACCTGACTAATTTTTAAATTTTTTTGTAGAGACAGGGTCTCGCTCCGTCGTCCAGGCTGGCCTCAAATGCTTAGGATCAAGTAATTCTCTATATTTCAGCCTGCCAGAGTGCTGAGTTTACAGGTGTGAGCCACTATGCCTGGCTAGGAAAATGCTTTCTAAGAAATGATAGGAAAAACAATCATTAAACTACTCGCTAGAGTTACCAAAAGCCAAAGCTTTATGGAAAGTTCTTTTATTTATATTCTATTTAACTATTATATTATGCACAAAATGTTAGTGAGTAAAAACATACATTAGTTTATTTCTTTCTCATCCACTAGTTAGTTAAAAGCTTGATAGTGCAGGCCACTCAAATGCTGCATCAACTTGTGGTCTAGGGAAAGGCTGTTCTTTTGATGTTAAAACCACTCCCTTAGTTAGGATGCAACCATTACAAATTTCCTCTTGCAGAGCTAAAAGTCCTTTACTCACTGAATTGATAAGTGTGTGCCAGGTACTTGCTGAGAACTGAAGTCAAGAGATGGCGTACACCCTGCTCTTTGGACGCTCTAGTCTAGAGGTGAAACCTCAGCATAAGTGGATTCCACGTGCTGAGGAAAGAGTCACCTAAAATACTGTTTCAGAAAGAAATGTTTTGTGGTCCAGCCTGAGGCCCAGACTGAAGTTATGGGAAGAGACATGGCAGCTTTCCTCGCCAAAGTATATTTAGGTTCAGATTTTTATATTAATCTTACAGGTTTCAGGAAGAAATTATCTCAAACGCATGTGGGTGTAAAGCAGGTGAGTTTTAGAACCACAAAAGCCTTTCAGTCGCTACATCATGGCTAAGACCTGGATGGAGCTGGCAAGTTGTTTACCCATTCTGAGATGCGGAGAGAAGTCTACGCCTGTTAGGTAGACACCATAGTATCCCACTTATTTGACTGTTTTTTAAAAATGCTAATTGAGCGGTTTTCTTTTTTTTTTTTTGAGTTGGAGTCTCACTCTAGCCTAGGCTGGAGTGCAGTGGCATGCTCACGGCCACCTCATTGTCGACCTGCTGGGCTCTGGCGATCCTTCCGCCTCAGCCTTCCAAGTTGCCAGAATTACAGGAGCTCGCTACGACACCCGGCTAATTTTTCTGATTTATTGTAGAGACGAGGTCTCACCATGTTGCCCAGGCTGGTCTTGAACCTGCGGATTCAAGCAGTCCTCTTGCCTTGGCCTCCCAAAATGCTGGGATTACAGACTTGAGCCACGGCATCTGACCCATTTTTATTTTATTTTTTAATTTTAATGATGTGGGGTACAAATCAGGGTTAGGTACATAAGTGGTCATTGTACAGATGAAGTTTGGGCCTCCCATTGGTCCTCACTTTGCCTGGTTTGGGATCAGATGCCCTTACTGTGTCAGGAGGGCCCCTCTCCCCTGGCAGTGACCTGCTACTGCCAATTCCTTTCATGTAGTATAACAATAAATATTCGGGGTCCACTTTTGAGTGAAAACATGTGGTACTCAGTTCTTTGTGACAGTCCTTTGACTGGTATGAAGAATCAGTGAGATGACTGGGTAAAGCAGTTAGCACCGGAAACGGGATTACGTTACCTCCCCTACTTACAAACGAGTTCTGTTCTGAGAGGACATTCATAAGTCCAATTTGTTCGTAAGTCTGACAAAGTTAGCTGAGACATCCAACTTGCCCAGTCGGTTCTACAGTACCAGCTACATCACCACTGCTTTTACTCATGCTTCTGGTCATCCTGAACTTGAAGTAAAGATATGTACTGTACTACTGTGCTCTATATAGTACTGCACAGTAAAGTACACAAAAACGCATCCATTGGTCCTCACTTTGCCTGGTTTGGGATCAGATGCTCTTACTGTGTCAGGAGGGCCCCTCTCTCCTGGCAGTGACCTGCTACTGCCAATTCCTTTCATGTAGTATAACAATAAATATTCGGGGTCCACTTTTGAGTGAAACCATGTGGTACTCAGTTCTTTGTGACAGTCCTTTGACTGAGGATGTATGCACATGACAGTGTATGCCAAATGCATAAGCTAACGTATGTGATTGTGATACAGAGACCCTCTAATGTCTGTCCATATTGTCACAGCCCCTAGAGAAGGGCGTGACCAGGGCACAAGCACTCCTGCACATTCCCGAACAATATTCCTGAGAGTTAGTGAAAAGTGTGCTTCCCCTTGTCTCCTATGCGTTCCCAGTAAATAGCTACAGGGGATCCTTTACTTCCCTGTAGTCTACGCCCCATCCACTGAAAGATGCAAATCTCCTTTTACTCCCCTTTTCTGAACGGTTATAAGTTTGAATAATATAGTATCAATGTAATCATAAGCCTTGAGTTATATAACTTTTGTATCAATGTAATCATAAGCTTTGTGATTTGTATAACTTTTGTGTAATGCATGATGTCTTAGGTCCTTTACTCTACAGCAAGCCTGATTAATGTTTCTGCCAGACCCTACTGATAAAAGCTATGAGATACCTCTGATACTTGGCACCAGGAAATCTGGACAAAAAAAAATGTCACTATCGATGAATGTGACTGAAAATCAAGTTCTATACAATGCTCTGCTGGTCACGTGGCTAATGTATAGGTACTAACAATTCTGAACTATAAAAGTGAACTGTAAAAGCCTAGAGGGGGAGCAGAACCATTTTGAAAGAACTTGAGTCTGGCTCTGTTCCCTGAATTCAAACTCAGAAATAAACTTTCTACCAGTTCCCTGCCCTTTTGATTTATTGGTATCAAGGGGAGCAGCCAAGTGTTACTCAGACTGTAACAACTGGACATGCCAACACATGGTTACATTTCTGAAAGTTTGCAACTTGAAGGTTCATATGTAGGGGACTCACTGTACTCATTTTTAGCTATTCTTATTATAATGTCTAGAGTGGAACTCTAGAAGCACCTCTTACTTCAGGTCCTCATCTCCATCAGGGGACAGAAATGTCCTTGCTGTGTCTTGCTAACTCAGAGGTGCTTCCATCCAGTCCATCCTGTGCATGGCCACCAGAAGTACCCTTCTGAACCCAAAGCCAGCCATCATGCTTCCCTATTTTCACCTTTCAGTGACTCCATTGCCTAAAGAAGAAGTTTCTCCTTTCTGCTTGCAATACAAGGTCACCCATGATTGATGGGACCTGCCTCTCCCATTTTGTCCCCAGTCTTCCTCCTGCTGGTTCAACTTTCTTTTGCACCAACCAAACAACTCACCAGGACTTTGAATGCAGTACGTCATTCTACAAACCTTTCTTTCCACGTGCTTTTTCTTCTTTTGGAATTGATGCTCCTTCACTTCAATTTTCTGTAAACATTCTTAATTTTGTGTGTGTGTGTGTGTTTTTAGAGTGGGAGGATTCTCTCTATATTGCCCAGGCTGGTCTTGAACTGCTGGTCTCAAGCCATCCTTCTGGCTCAGCCTCTCAAAGAGCTGGAATTACTTGCATGAGCCACCATGCCCAGCCAGCATTTACAAAAAATATATAAAACATTCATGGAAAAATTCAATGGCTATAACTTTTCCATGATGACATGACTTGTAAACTGTGTAGCAATTGAATATTTCCATGACACAATTGCTTGTAAACTGTGCAACCACTAGATGTTTTCATGGACCCTCTCACAGCCCACATGCAAACTTCTCGGGGTCTCCTCTCTGCTTCTGTAGCCCCAATTCTCAGCCCAGTTTCAGACACATAGTTGGCATTTGATATAACTTTTTGAAGCAAACTTAACTGTGGTTGCTCAATGTTTCCTTTTTTTTGAGTCAGAGTCTCACTGTCACCTAGGCTGGAGTACAATGTTACACTCATGGCCACCATAGGCCCAGCCTGCTGGGCTCAGGTAATCTTTCTACCATC
Organism: Carlito syrichta; assembly: GCF_000164805.1. NCBI lineage: Eukaryota > Metazoa > Chordata > Mammalia > Primates > Tarsiidae > Carlito > Carlito syrichta. The sequence continues at coordinate 139,641 of NW_007249849.1, forward strand.
TCCTTCCAAGTAGCTGGAACTACAGGCACGTGCCACCATGCCTGGCTAATTTTTTGATTTATTGTAGAGATGAAGTCTCACCATGTTGACCAGGTTGGTCTTGAACCCATGGGCTCAGGCAATCCCCTTGCCTCCGCCTCCCAAAGCGTTGAGATTATAGGTGTGAGCCACTACATCCAGCTTTTTTTTTTTTCCTAATTTGCTTGAATGTATATTTACAACTTTTTGTTTCCGTTAAGATAAAGCCCTAACAATGGCTACAGTCTGTTGTTAGCATTGCTGATCATTATAAATGTCATCTTGGGCAGTTTGTCTCCATTATTGCATAACTTGGAATTGATCTGTTATGTATCATATTTGTCTGGTTCCTCCTTGCATTGTCTGTAATGACCTATGCACATCTCTAAAGCACTGTTGTCATTACTTTTTCTCCCTAGCCCTGACAAGCCCCTCTGTGCCCCCACAGCTTTGACCATGAGCTATCATTGCACTGCATCTTCCTTAGGATGAGCTCTGTGTTGCTTTGAGGTTCCATGTCTCCAATGTCATCTGGTGTCTCTTGATGATATATTCTGGAGCCAACTCTGCGTGTCTGGAATGTGTGTCTATTTGTCAAAATAACCTGCGTTCATCACCTACAATGTCATACTAATAGCACTTGGGGATATTTATGGGTTTCTGTAAATACCACAATGGCTTTGCTGTATCACCCGATTGTTTTTCTGATACTAATGTTTGGATGTTGGCTAATTTTCTTAAGCATAATGCTGATAAAATAGTGCTATTACAGAAAAGTCCTTTCTGCCGAGATATCTATTGACTTCTTCATCCTGCACAGTTTTTTGAGCCTTTTTTCCAGACTTCCTAATCTTTGAATCACCTTTGACTTTGAGTTTCTTGTAAGTCGTATTTGAAACAAATCATTGTTTTCATGATTAGCTTTATGTCACTATCTTAAATTTAAATCACTGATACCATTTGATGAGACTTCCAATGAACAAAAATACCATGGGCATACATTATCACCTCTCACATCTCTAAGTCAAAAGGTGAATTGGTATGTTGATCATTGCCTTTGACTTTCTCATTTGTTTTCTGTCATTATTTAAAATACATAACATGCTTTCTGTTCTCAGTTGAATAGACAGTTGCATACTTTTGAATACTGCATTTTTGTTTGTTTGTCTTTGAGTAAGAGTCTCACTCTTACCCAGGCTGGAGTGCAGTGGCAGGATCACGTCTCACCACAGCCTCAACCTCCTGGGCTCCGGCGATCTTCCCACCTCAGCCTCCCAAGTGGTAGGGACTACAGGTGCACACCACCATGCCTGGCTAATTTTTTGATTTTTGTAGAGACGAGATCTTGCTATGTTGCCTAGGCTGGTGTTGAACACCTGGGCTCAAACAATCCTCCCACCTCAGCCCAACAACATGCTGGAATTACAGTGTGAGCCACTGGGCTGGGTCTGAATACTGGTGTTTTGGTGCTATTTTGTTTCCTCTTATTTGGACAATTGAAGTTGCTGATTTCTCCAATTTGGAAAGTCAGTTGGAGTTGCTGATTTCTCCAGTTGACTTTCTACTTCTCCATCTGAGGCTTTTAAAGCTTCTTTCTTACATCATTATTATTTTATTTATCTTGGAATATAATAAAATTTCATTAGATAACATGTCACCAATTTGGGAGTCAAACTAATTCAAGCATCATAGATGGATGGATGTCTATGTTCTACAACTAAAGGACATATGAAAGCAAGAATCCGTTCCTACGGGAGTGTGTTGAGACGAAAACCTACCACACACCTCTTCCTTGTCTTCATCTCTCAGTGCCTCCATGAAGCCTGGGTCATCTACTTACAACTGCACCTCTTCCATCATTAAGCATCACTGTCTTGGTCCCCAGATCTCTGCTTCTACCCACTGTCAAAGCACTCTTGAATACAAGTGCTCTTGTACCATCAGGGTCTTCTCGTAGTGTTGCCTTGGGTTTCTTGCATTTTCACCTGGCTCTCACCTGGAGCCATAACCAGAAGCCCCTCAACTATTCTTGTGTACTTTTTTGCACTTCTTATATTTTAGCGATGGAAAATGACATTGGTTTCTTTCTGGATTGGCTATTTCAGACCTTGACTCTTCTATTTTTCCTTCTTTTTTTTTTAGTCAGGGTCTTTGTTACCCAAGCTGGAGTGCAGTGGCTCGATCATAGCTCACTGCAGCCTTGATCTCCTGAACTCAGGGGATCCTTCTTCCTCAGCCTCCTGAATAGCTGGGATTACAAGTGCATGCCACCACACCCATTTTTTTTTTTTTTTTTTAAATGAGGTCTCGCTATGCTACCCAGGCTAGTCTTGAACCCCTGGGCTCAAGACTCAGGCTCCCAAAATGCTGGGATTATAGGCATGTGCCACCACAACTGCCCTACTTCTTCTTTCCTAAAAATAAAGCAAAGCATCAGCAACAAACCCTGGTTTTTGAAGCTCAAGGTGTTTCACACTAATCGTTCTCTCTCTCTCTCTCTGTGCTGTCATCTGCCTTCTGACCATTCAAGTGTCATGAATTTTGCACACAACTTACAGTCTTTTCATCTTCCCTGATTACACACATCAGTGCAGGTGACTTCCAGGCCCTTGGGTACCTGTCCATCCTTGCCCTTGCCACCTCTGTAGACCTTCACTCGGCTTCAGCTCGTCAATCCCACAGTCTCGCTGGCAGGCTGGCATGAGTCATAGCATAAACACTGCCAAAGTCATGATTAGAGCGGTGACTTTGGACCACACATGTTCTCTATCTCCTGCTGACTTGTTAAACTATTTCCGCCGTGAGGATGCCTACATCTTTCTGAGTGTTCTACCCATTGACCTTAAGAAGTTTTTCTCTATTAGTCTTCTTCTTCCACTTCCCTCCTCATTCTACTTCGATTTAATGACTCATCTTTTTAATCATTCTTGTCGATACCCAAAGCCCTCTTGTCCCTTGTTTGTTTGTTTTTGCTTTTCCCTCTTGTCCTTGGTGGGGTTTTTTTTGCCCCCAACCTGTTTGACAAAACACAAAAACTTGACCTTGGAAAGACCCTAGCATCTTTTTTCTTTGACCACACCCAAGCAGCTGAGTGCTTCTGGAGAAGACCGCATCCCCAGGGAGAGAGTATCTTAGGTTCATGGTCACTCAACAGCAATGCTGCTTAGCAATCGTGCTAGATTTCTTTAGTTAACTGCTACTCCACTCTGCACAAACTTGATTTCAAACTTTTTCCAGTTGCTATAAGTCTTTGAGCACTTTCCTAGGCACTGTCGGAGATACTTGGCTGATGTCCTCACTTCCTATTTTACTAAAACAAACAAAACAAAAACAGTCATTGGATGGGAATTCTACCATTTTCTGAAAAACATTCAAGCAAACCTATCTTCCATTCTGCCCACTTTCTGTTCCCTTCCTCCTAACATAACAAGGGAAATGCCTCTAATAATGCTCTGGACTCTGGCCATCTGCCATCTTCTCCTTTTCTCTGGAATGTATTTATGTTCTTTTTTTTCTACAGGATAATTTTCACTGGTCTCCAAATATATTCTCATTCCACAGAAATGATTAGTCAGTCAAAAAATATATTTACACACAATCTAGTTTAGAAAGGGAGAAATAGGACACAGTTCTTAAGGGTGCAAAATTTAGAGCCATATTACCTGGGATCAGGTCCTAGCTTGGTCACTCTTCAGCTTTGTGACTTTGGCAAGTTACTTACGCTGTTTGTGCTTCAGTTCATTCGTAAAATCTGGATGATGACAATAGAGTTGTGAGGAATAATGAATCAGTAGACACTAAGTAATTAGAAAAAAGGCTGGCGTATAGTAAGTTTATAAACGTGTTTACCAGGATTATTAGATTCATATGGTCCTACTGAGGTCCATAATTATGATTCGGTTTCTGTAAATTTTCTTACAGTTTTTTGCTTGTCCCGAAGCTTATAATGACATGTCTTTTCCATGATGGGCTCATCTGAGCCATTTGCTTTTTAGATTGTCTCTGCATTCACCCTGTTATCATCTTGGAACTTGACTTTACCTTCCCTTGGTATGGGTCAATTGTTCTCTGAATTCCATGACTTATGATTTTGTGTGTTTTTCTTTTTTTTCCCATCTGACTTTGCTGGTTTATATTTGCCAGAATTCTTAGTAATGAATATATAGGTAGTAAAATTTAAAAGATCTCTGAACATCTAGAAAGATGTTTAGTGTTCATTCACATTTGATTGATAGTTTGAGTCCAAAATAATTTTCCATTAATGTTTTAAAGGCATTTCTCCATTGTCTTTTATCACCAATGTTGCAGATATTGGATATCAATGTTGCTCTTGTTTTTTGATTGGCTACCACTCCCACCTTTTACTGAAACATTAAAGAATTTTAACTTTGCTTCTGTACAAATGCATGGGCCTTTTCCTGTCCATTTTGCTTACTCCTCATTATTCTTTTAATCTGAAGACAGATGACATTTTTTCAAGTTGGGAAATTATTTTTTGTTATGTCTTTAAAATCTCTCCTTCCCCACGCCCCTTTCTTGGTTTATGATACTCTTGTTATTTGAATATTAGACCTCCTGGATTTATCCTTGATACTTTGGTTTTCTTTTTT
>NW_007249849.1:144867-175001 GCF_000164805.1 Carlito syrichta
CTCCAGCCTGGGCGACAGAGTGAGTCTCCAACTCAAAAAAAAAAAAAAGATTTTCTCTTTTGTTATTTTGTTCCACAATCTGGAAGGTTTTCTAGAGTTTATTTTCTTTTATTGATACACATTTTTTTCAATTTCATTAATTATATATAATTCCTTACCTGTTCTCTGATTGTGGTTTTATTTATTAATTTATTATAAAGGTGTGGGGTACAATTCAAGGTTAGGTATACAAATGTTGATTATGCAGGTACCTTGTTGATGAGGTATGCCCCTTCCTCCCCTAGAAGTTTCCCTCAACTGCCCATCTCACCCATCCTCCCCCTGACAGTTTCCCACTATTGCCAATCCCTTTCTTATAGTATTATAATTGGTCAAGGTCCACTTATGAGTGAGAACATACAATACTCTGTTCTTTGTTTCTGTGATAGATCACTGACTATGATTGACTCTAAATCCATGATTGTGACTTTTTTTTATTGCATTGCTTCTACTTTATAAATATAGCATTTCCTCAAATCTCTCTGACTTTATTAATGAGATTTTTTTTTTCTCAGAGTCTCTTTATTCTCTAAATTGCGTGTTTCTTTCTAGGCTCAATTTCTCTCTCTCCCCCCGCCCCTTGGTCTTACTCTTTCACATTGACCAAGTCTTTCTTTGACAATTGGCTCATTTAAAAGCCTGAAGGACTAAGGAGATGGTTGGGACTATCCCTCTGCTGTGTGAGAAAACTGCCCCCTCATCCCCCCATGCACACTTTAATACTTCTCTTTTTCTTGGAGTAGACTAACTGAAGACCCCTTAAATGTGGGAGTAGCCTATTTCCTGGCTGACTTCTCTTCAGAATGAAAGGACAGCGAGCCTGCTATCAGCCTCAAGCTCTTCCTTCATCCAAAAGAAAATGTCAGATCAAGAAGAACTTTACCCTGCACTGCCAGGACCCCTATTGTTTTTCCTATTTTGTTCTGTGGAAAGTAAGTCCTGGTTATCTGTGCACTGAAAATCTTTAGTGAAAATAAATATTCATAAACTTACCCAGTTGTCAGCCATCTTGTGCTTTCTTATTCTCTGTTGTACCACAGCCTCTTGGTGGAGACACACAGAATCGCTCTGCTTCCATGGGGTTCCTAGATAAAGTAGTGCACTCTGGGTTATGTTCCTTGTTTGTGTTTCATGTGCCCATAAACTTGGCTTTGCTTTCTGCTCCCAGCAATCCAGTGATCACGCATATCCTCTGATGACTTCTCTTCTTTATATTGATGAGTTTATTCCTTTTTATACTTCTGATGGATTTCAAGAGAGGTGGAAAGTGATCCATACACTCATTTCTGTCAACTTAAATTTGAGGCTCTCATAACTCGTTAAAAGATTCATGAATGAAGAATTGAGATATGATCAATTGAGACATGGCTTGAGACTTTCATCTGTGTCATCACAATTGCTTTTCATAAAGACTTCAAATGTCTTCCCATTTCACAACTGAGATTCAGAGAAATCTATTAATTTACCTGAAGTTGCACAGTTTATAAATAATAGAGCTAATGGTTGAACCCAGGTCTTCCCATTCTCAGCTGTTTGCTTGGTTTATGTACAATTGAAAACAAACTAGCCGTCGTGGACCTTGAAGAAGGTTGAACATAAAGATGATTGAGCATAAAGATTGCTTATAATTACACATGTAAAATACAGTGTCTAGTTCTTTCTGTACATTGGGTGAGCAAACATCAACTCAGAGCTTGCCCTTGGAAATTTACATAATCGGAGTAGCAACTTGACAGTCAGAAGCAGGTACAGTATTTGTGAGTGCCAAAAATGTTTGAGGCCAGAATTAGAATCCAACATGGTCATAACAGGCATGACTGGAAAAATCAAATTTAATTAATCTTATTTATTTAGCAAATAACAATATAGGACATCTAGCTAAATATGAATTTCAGACAGGTAATGAATAATTTTTTTTTTAGTATAAGCATGTTCCACTAAAAATTATTAGTTGTTTATCTGATAGGTAAATGAATGGGGCCTCTTGTATTTTATCTGTCAATGCTACATAGGGATACATGCACTATTTTGCATTTCAGCCTTAAACCTGTTATGCCATTGTAGGGGAAGAGGACTGTGATAGGCATTCATGTGAGAAGACTTAATTGTTTTGGTTGACTTTTACACCAATATAAGACTTACAAGTGTTTAGGAAACAAGAGAGCCAGATCTGAGGCCACGTTAAATCAGATAGAGCCCCTAAGGAAATGCGTCTCAAAATGTGGACTGATGAATACTTGTTCAAAATACATGGACTGCTTAAAATGCAGTTTTGGCCAGGTACAGTGACTCGCACCTGTAATTCCAGCACTTTCAGAGGCCCAGATGAGAGGATTGCTTGAACCCGGCTGTTCAAGACCAGCCTGGGCAACATAGCAAAGCCCTGTCTCTACAACAAATAAAAAATATTAGCTGGACACGATGGCACTCACCTGCATTCCCAGCTTTTCAGGAGGCTGTGGCGGAAGGATCATCTGAATCCAGGAGGTTGAGACTGCAGTGAGTTGTGATCTGCACTCCAGCCTGGGTGACAGAGGAAGACCCCGACTCAAATAATAATAATAATAATTTTTAAAAATGCAGTTTTCTGGGCTCTAGAAATGTGAATGTTTAGAAAGAGGGCTTAGAAATGTTCACCTTCAACAAGTTCCCCAAGTATTATTGTAAATAAGAAAATTTGAGAATTGCTGATTAAAAAAAGAGAAAACAATGCAATTTCATCAGGCACTGTGTACGCCAGACCACAACTGGCAGGTGTGGTCAATCTCTGGAGTTACACATGTGCACTACATGTATGAACACATGTCTTAAGCAGTGAGACCAGGACAGTGAAGGCATTTGCTATGACATCACATGGAAAAGAACAGAAAGAGCCAGTGCTATTTAGCCTAGGGAATTTCAAAACATCTGAATGCTTTCTTCAAATACAATTGCAGAAGAATGTTTGATTTCTTTTTTCCATTGAAAGCCCAGAAGTTAGAATCACAACCAACAAAAGTAAATAATGAGCAAAATTGGGCTTAATACAGCCAGTATTCTATCTAAAAATAGGATGAACCTCCTTGAGCGATGATCACTTCTCCATCACTAGGAGTATTTTGGAAATGAAGGTTGAAGGCTTGCCAGAGATGCTGCCGCTGGATTCTCTCAGAAGCCAGCCCTAAGGTCAATTCCCTGAACCAGTTCCAGACACTTCGTAAGCCCCTTGCCCATGAAAATCTCAGTCTCAACATTGAGAACCAGCATGCTTTTTAGAGATAAATGAAAATAATTACATTGTTGAAATTTAAAGAGTAAAATAAGATAACCAGACCTCTGGATTTTGTGCAGAATAGAAATGTTGATTGTGATATAATGATTTTCAAAATCATGTTGGATACAGTGCAGAATAAAACTTAAGGGCTCTTCATTCTGGTGATGAAGAGAAGACATGTCACTGTAAAGGAATGATTTTTTTTTCCTGAAGGCAGGGTTGTTCAGGGGTCACCCTGTGGAACCTCCTTTTCCAGAAGAGTGGGAGATGGGTAGTGAGATGAGGGAAGATGTTAAGCTCAGTGTTCCTCTTAGAAGTCACATGACCCTGAATTAGCTACTTATAATGTTCCATTTTTAAAAAATGACACATGAATAACCTGAACAGCAGTACAGCACTTCTTTTGAAAACATGAATTTTTAGTTTCTATGTTAATTTTTATGTTCTAATTTGAAAACATTTGAAAGTGCTGACTGTTTCATCTGTCAGTACAAACCAATATGCCATCCAGCAAACGTACACTCCATAGTTAAAGTGAACAAGGCTCATTTTGCGTGAGAGGGAAGGGAATACTTGTAAGTTAAGTGCTTACAGTTTGCGTCGATGTCTGTGGGAGATGAAGTTAGTGAGGAACTCATGTTTTCTTTTTCTTTTCTTTTCATAATACAATGAATTTTAGAAAGTGAGCACACTTATTACTCAAATTATCGCTGCCTTACTCACCAAAGTGAAGCTGACTGGCGATCTGGAAATTGTATAATGCCTCTGCTGACTCTGTTTCATGCCCCTAGTTGTACGTCCGTTCTTATTGTTGCAATTATTTAATAGTCAGCCATTGCCTTTGTTTTTTGCTTTGCTTTCCTAAGGAAAAGACCAAAAAAAAAAGGTGGACAATAAGAAATGCGATGCATGAATAAGGCAAGAGGAAGTGATGGGGAGAAGTCAGGGAAGAATGGATTCCAAATCAGGCCTGATAGGCTACAATCATTATTTAAGTCAGTTACCTTATTTCAAGGTTTCTGAAGGGTGAAAGGAAGCGGGTTTGGGCTGGGGAGAGGACGAGGGGAGGCCGGGCTGCTATGGGAGGGGACCCCAGGCAAGTCTGGCATCCAACTGTCGAAGGAAGACTCCAGAGAGCCAACGTTTGAGCTTCTATTTTTTAATTTCAGGAGTGCTATTAAAACATGTGGAGGACCCAGAGGGCCAGACTGGAGATACAGCTTGGTTTGGGATTTTTATGCTCATTTTTGCTGTCACTTAGAATGTTCTGGTGATTCCGGTCACACCGACAAAGATGCAGAACTTATGGCCTGGAGAAGGAAGAGAGGAAGAGAAAGATGAAGGGAGAATGCGTTACACCCTCTTGGAGGGACAAAGATTTAAAGTCAGGGCCAGAACTCTGTGTGGGAAATAAGTTGTAGACAGAGGGCTTGTCATTCCTGTTAGTATTTGCTGAGAGCACCCTAGGGTCTCTTCAGAACATGGTCCTCAGTGACACCTAACCTAAATGAAACAAAAAGCTGAGATGAAGAAGTCAATGCCTATTTTTGGCCTGCTTTTAGACAAAATGGAGTCAAGAGGGCGCAGGCTTCCTCAGGAAAATCACCAAAGCACACTGAGGTGTCCAAGTTTCTTCCACTGCATTTGGGTCAGATATGGCTTCCTGTTCCAACTGTTTTGTTTTGTTTCTCTTTATTCTTTTTTTTATTTTTCTTTTTTTGATCTGGGAGAACTAATAGCATTTACCTTTTAAGTAAACAGCCAATTTTACTGTTATCTACTGCCCTCTGCTGGCTGCTTCAGCTGTATTTTACCAGGGGCTGAAGTCGGTGATTAAGAATGAGGCGGGATTAATTTAAAATAAAAATAAATAAATTTAGCTACCGCTTCCTTTGCTTATGGACACATGTAAAAGAAAAATCTAAGAACTTACCGAACTTCAAATAGTAAATAGATGAAAGGATATTGTGTCTTAACCTTTATAAAGTCTCCTAAAATATAGTGAACATTTATTTTATTTTATTTTTATTTATTTAATTAATTATTTATTTATTTTTTTGAGTTGGAGTCTCACTCTGTCGCCCAGACTGGAGTGCAGTGGCATGCTCCTGGCCACCGCAGCCTCTACCTGCTGGGCTCCGGCGATCCTTCCGCCTCAGCCTTCCGGGTAGCTGGAACTACAGGCACATGCTACCATGCCCGGCTAGTTTTTGATTTATTGTAGAGACGAGGTCTCGCCAAGTTGCCCGGGCGGGTCTCGAACCCTCAGGTTCAGGCAATCCACTCGCCTTGGCCTCCTAAAGTGCTGGGATTACAGGCTTAGCCACTGAGCCCGGCCGTGAACATTTATTTTAGAGTTAAGCCAGAGTTTGGCTCTCTGGTATCTCTTTCTGCTTGAATGTGTTTAAGACTATTCTTATGAGACTAGACATTCTTTGGCTAGTTGCTATTTATTAAAGATTAAGTCGTGCTACTTTCCAAAATATTAGATGCTATCAGCCATCCTTGATAGCAAAGAAACCATCTTAATCCAAAACCAGAGAGCAAAACAAATACTGCAGTGAAATAAATCTCTCTCAAGCCCAAATAAAAAATTACAAGGTATATTTGAGATACAGCAGCTAAATACTCGGTGACTCAGAGTTACTTGCTAGCAACCATCGCCTGATCATTTCATGTTTTGTAATAACGTGAAACAAATGTTCCTAAACGATGTCTATAGTGGACTCATGCTTAATTGTCAAAGGAACTGTGTTGGAGTGAAAGTTAGTTGCAAAGCCTGGATTAGAAGTAATTGTCTCAAAAATCTTTCACTATCACTTCATCCACTGAACTCCACCTTTATTGGCAATTAGCAGAAAGAATTTAGTGTGTCAAACACTTTCTTGCAAAACCGAGATTCACTGGTGAATTCTAATGAATTGCATCATTAAAAACAAAACAAAAAATAAATCTCCAAACTTGAAAACATTTTTTAAAAGGGTGGCTCCCAGGGCATGGAAAGGGATTGATCGCTGTTGGTTTAAGTGAAGTCTGTTTTAGAGTCTTCTGTTCTGTCGTCTATCGTGATTTTGGGGTTTGGAAGAATTGCATGGGGCTTTCCCCCCGGGTCCTTTAAATGAAAGAGCCGGGCTGCACACATCTTTATTTCGTTCTGGTTGAGTAAACTTCTTCAGTGTACTGGGGGGTCACATCACTTCCTGGATGAACAGTTGGTTGCCGAGAGCAGGTTTATTTAAAGCCAGAAACTCGTTTAAATAAGTCTTTGGTCACGCTGCTGAGGGGATCTTAACGCTCTGTGAGCCACAACTACCCATGCATTGGGGAGCAGATAAAAGGATCTCTGGTTTTCTGACCATGTAGGTCTTAACGAAGTCTTTTTTTTTTTTTTTTTTGCAAACCTAAGACTTTATGTTCATTTTATTATACACCGTCTTAATTTGAGTCTGAAAAGGGGAGTTCCAGGGCAGACATAAAATTAACTCCTCTTTCAATGTCCTAACCTTTTGGTTTTAATTTATTCACTTGTCAATCTCATGAATGCCTCATGAACTCCAGCTATTGATTTCCGTGGTAAAGGCTATTTTTCCTGTTTATTATAATATATTGTCCCATTGTTGCCGGCCGTTTGCACTCAGTTAAATTTCCCACACAGAGGACAGGAAACGGTTCCATGGCATCAGACTTCCTTAGATTGATTTTCACAGAGGCAGGGAGGGCCCTGCCCACTTCTGGGCTCTTTGTGCTGGGACTGTCCAAGGGCCTCCGTCCCCCGCCTGCGTGGACACTTCCTTCCAGGCCCCCAGGCCGCCGGCGGGCTCCTCAACCCTCCCATCCAGGCCCACACCGCCCCTGGGAAAGCGCCCCTTATCAGTGCTGCCTGTGATGTCATTTCTTTTTACATACGATGTTTATTGTCTTTACAGCCTGCTTGGTGGGAATGTTCTTTTCAAGGGCGACAATGGGGAACCACAGAACAACACTGGTGAAATCACACAGCCCAGCAGTGTCTGGTCTTCCAGTCCTCTCCTAATTAGAAAACAAAACACTCAGCTACAATACAAATGATGTTTTTACACTCGCTGGCTCCTGAATTTTTATTAATAAAAAGCTTTATCGCCAGTGCATTCTCCACTGCCCTAAATGTAGATTGTAGAAAATGCTGAGAACCCATTTGAGAAGAACCAGAAGACTTAAAGACTCTTTAAAAAAAAAAAGTCAATGTTTATGTTGCTATTTTGAGTTTTGCTAAATACTCTTAAGCTTTTAGGCAAATGTCAGCATATACCCCAGTGAGTTGGGATTTCAGAGACACCTGTCCTATGTATACTCAGCTCTCGGTTGGAAATATTTTAAAACTCAACACATTGTCAGAGACAACACATGTGGGTGTTTTGTTTTTTAAAAAGTAGGTTGCCACAATTATACATTCGTTTGTATGTGTACCATCAAACTCAAAATTATTATTATTTTTCTTATTGCAAATTTGCCTTCCTAGGACTAGGTTCTTGCAAAACAAATCATGCAAAAAGTAGTAGATGACATTATTAAGAATCAGGCACCATCCTTTGAAAATGATTATTAATTTACACTCTGAAAGCATGGCCCCCCAAGGAGCTCATTATCAATTAGAAAACCTCCTGCAATAAATAGTTGACAGAGGAATCCAGTTTCCAACCACAGTTACAGTCCCAGGGAGCGTCTATATGGAAAAGACACTTCGGCTTTTTGTTTTTTCCCCAAGTGCAGAAAATTTCAGAAGTTGTAAGGAGAAAGATGTAAATATTATGGAGAATTTATCAAGAGAACATAGTTGTTGTCAAAACAAATGAATCTGGTCAGGCTCTATGGCTCAGCCTGTCATCCCAGCACTTTGGGAGGCCAAGGTGAGTGGATTGCCTGGGCCTGTGGGTTCGAGACCAGTGTGGGCAACTTGGTGAGACCTTGTCTCTACAATAAGTAAAAAAAAAAAAAAAAAAAAAAAAAAAAAGCCAGGTATGCTAGCACGCACCAGTAATTCCCACCCCCTTTGGAAGGCTGAGGTGGAAGGGTTACCGGAGCCCAGCAGGTCGACGCTGGGGTAGCTGTGAGCGTGCCACTGTGCTCCGGCCTGGGCCACAAAGTGAGACTCCAACTCAAAAACAAAAGAGAAGAAAAAAAAACAAAACCAGATGAATCTGCAGAGAAGAAGAGCAATTTCGACTTCAGAGTTGTAAATGTACAGCGTGGATCACGTTCACCTGTGGGACTCAATGATCAAAGTATAGATCTAATGAGTGAATTAAGGATCTTGATCTGTTAACAACCTAATTGTGTCCATTTGCCTCTGAAATAGACAGTACCCAAAGTGGGGTTTGACTCAGTTTCAGTACATCATTCCCATGTTCACCCAAAAGTGGAGCCCATGGGTTCGAGACCAGCCCGGGCAACTTGGTAAGACCTCATCTCTACAATAAATAGAAAAAAAAAAAAAAAATTAGCACGCCTGTAGTTCCGGCTACATGGAAGGCTGAGTTGGAAGGATCACAGGAGCCCAGCAGGTCTGAACACCCTATCATAAGACTACAAGAAAGGGATTGGCAGTAGCAGGACCCTGCCGGGGGGGGGGAGGGTTGGGGGGCAAGGGAGGCAGGGGTGGTGGTGGTGGTGCACATAACATCAATAAGGGTATCTGATCCTAAGCTAGGCAAAATGGGGACCAAAGGGAGGCCCAAGTGTCACCTGGATATTGACCACTTATGTGCCTAATCCCGAATTGTACCCTACACCTTTAAAATAAAATATTAGAAATAAGCAAATAGTCACAATCATAATAAAACAAAACAAAACAATAAATCATTTCCAAAGCTAAGACTTCGCTGAACTGGCCCAACCACAAAGAGATTCTTAGATAGAAGAAGTTACACACCTGTGTCTCTGCTTTGCTAATTTGGAAACAGAAGGTCATAGGTATTACAGATGCAGCTGAACTCTGTATTCTGATGGGTGTTACCTGGATGAGAGATAAACATTAATTATATGGTTCTCCTTTTTTTTTTTTTTTTTTTTGGTGCGGTAGGGAGAGGAATTTCTCTTCTAGTGAAGACATATGAAAAGTTTAAATGGATCACCAGAAAATTTAATCTGACGTGATTAGATATCAGAATATGTCTCAGGTAGGTTCTGCTTCAGGGTGACTTATGGGGGGATGGAATACTTGCACCTGCAGGGAGTTTATTCCCCACCCCTCATGTAGTTTATGGATTTGATGAGATTATTAATAGAAACAGGTGCCCCATGTAGAAGGAGAGTTATATGTTAACTATGAATTTCAATATTCATTCTCTAATAGATATTCATGGTGTCGTATTTCTCACTTTTTTCTTAGAACATAGTGTTAATCTTCTATAAACCTTGGCCAATATCAACAGATTATGTGAGCTAACTCCAAGTATTTTTTCTTTTTTTGTTCACACTTTTCCTTACATAGTGATAACAGCTATAAAACGACAAAAGCATTGTCTTGAATTCTTTTTAAGAAAATGGTCATCATTTTCCGGGGAGTGCAGAGGAGAAGAGAGATCTCAGCTTCCTCTCCTGCCTCTCTAATTTTAGAATCCAAGGTTGATCTGAGGAGGAATGGGGCATTTAAATTTGTGAGCAGAGGTGTGAGAAGCGGGGACAGAGATTGCAAGCATTGGTTAGCCTTGTTCACCGTTGAACATGGTGAAGCATGTTTACCTTGGGGTCGTAATCTAGGAACACTCTAGAATTTCTCACTTGAGTGACTGGCTTCTTGATGATACTGATATCTGAAGTGGGGAAAATGTGAGGAGGTACCAGTGTGGGTTGGGAAGTTGAGTTGATTGCAGGCTCAGTTGAGGGTGTGTGGAGCCTGGATGATGAGTTAGAGGCACACACAGATGTTTATGTCCAGAAAACAACTGCTTCCAGCACAGGAGAGGGGTCCCAGAGGGCTTGTGAATTTCTGGTCGGTGGACATCAACAAGATCTTGAGACTACCCGAGATCGCAGAGGGGAAGGGGAGGGAAAAAATAACAGTGGACCAAGAGAAAAAAATCCCAGGGAACAACAATGTTAAGGGTAGGGAAGGAAACAACTCAAAATCAAATGGCAAAAACATCAATAATAACAAACCACAACCAAGTAGAAAAAGAATGATAGAGATTAGTCATAGAAATTGTGTCAGTGAATCCTGGTACACTCTTGACTCAAAAACAAAGTCTCTTTTATCTGAAAACTTCATCAGACGTTGCTAAACTTTTGCTAGGGAGTTGTACGGTTTTGAGGCTTGATCCATTACACACATTTTGTATAGATGATTTGCACAGTAAGGAGAAACTACAAACACCAGAATGCTATTAACTCTTGCTCTGGGCCTTGAGAATTTGTTTTTTGTTTGTTTTGAATTGAGAGTCTTACTCTGTTGCACAGGCTGGAGTGCAGAGTCATGTTCACAGCTCCCCACAGTTTTGACATCCTGGGCTCAGGTGATCCTTCTGCCTCAGCATCCTTAGTACAGGTGCGTGCCACCATGTCGAGCTTTTACATACATATATGTTCCTCTCATAGAGCCCCAGAGGACATAAAAATGTTTGAAATACCATATCATCATTGTGAATCATCTCAAAAAGAAGGAGCGAGGCATGTTACCTCATGAGGCAAGAGTATTTATTAGGCCAGGTACAGAGAGACTGATGGTGGATGACTTTTTTTCCTTAGGTAACTTTTTATCTGTTCAAGTTATGAAAGAGTTCAAGAAAGGGGACATCACCAACAAAGGGCAGAGAAAACTCTATTTTATCTTGAGTAGAAAAGAAATGAATTTGTTTCCATTGTTTGCTAAAAAACAAATAAGCAAATAATATTCTTTTGATTGAGGGCTCTCTTTGGAGTTTTAGAGTCCACTTGTCACTGTCTTAAGCAAAGAAACAAAGACTAATTAATACATTCATACTTTGGAAAGGAGAAAGGATTGTCCCTTGATATTTGGCCAAGGAATGCTCTGAAACACTGAGTGATGATAGGGCCTGGGAAGATAAAGGCTGAAAAGTGTATAAGAGCTCTGATGATAAAGACATCTTTGGTACCCTTTGCCAGAGCCATTCTCTGGAGTCCTGGAGGCAGAAAGCAGATAGTATTTGGTAGAAAAATGCATGGGAGGTGAAGAAGGGGAGGAAGGGAGTGAGTATGTCACTTTTATCACTTTGATGCAGTTTGGCTGAGAAAGGAAAGAAAGATAGAGTCAGATCAATTTTTGTTTACTTATTTTAAGAAATAATTGAGGATGCTTAGAGGAATCTGAGAGAGAGAGCGCGCGACATGCAGAGATGCACAGAGATACATAAAAGGAGAGTTACCCTAGTTCATTTAGGCTACTATAACAAAAATACCATAGTTTGGGTGGCTTATAAACAACAGTTCAAGGTGCTAGTCAATTCCAGGACTGGTGAAGGCAGCTTACTCATTCATAGACACACCGTCTTCTCCTGTGTCCTCACATGGGACAAGCAATGAAGGAGTTTTTGGGAGGTTTCTTTTATGAGAGATTTTATAGTCCTATTTTACGAGGTATTTTTCAATCCCATTTACCTACCAAAGGCCCAGCCATCAAATACCATCATCTTGGGTGGGGGTAGGGTTAGGATTTTTATGCATAAATTTGGGGGAAGGTACATACATTCAGTATACAGCATTCTATTCCTTGTTTTCCCCAAATTCATGCCCTTCTCACATCCACATATATTCATCACATCCCAAGAACCTTCAAAGTCTTAACTCCTTCCAGCATCAACTCTAAAGTCTGAAATCCAGAGTCTCATCTAAATAGCTTTTAAATAAGACATAAAATGAGACTCAAGGTACAATTGCCTCTAAGGCAAATTGCTCTCCGGTTGTGAACCTGTGAAATCCAACAAGTAATATACTTCCAAAATGCAATGGTGGGACAGGCAGAGGGCAGACATTTCCATTCCAATATGGAGAAATAAGGAAGAATAAAAGGGGTAACAGGCTCACATAAGTTCAAACTACAGGCAGACTCTATGAGATCTTCAGACCTAAGAACAATTCTTTTTGGCTCAATGCTCTCTCTGCCTTCTAGGCCCATTGGAGTAGCAATGTCATTCCCCATGGCTTGGTGGGATGACTCTCTGGCAACTCTCTGTCAGGGTCCTGCTTTTCTGTTTCAGGAACTCTCCAGCCTTTGAAACCCAGGTGTAAGGAGTTATGCCCCCAAGGTCCCATGTACTCTGTGAGATGGTGTCAGGTAGATGCCACCAAGTTTGCAGTTTGGGCCCTCCAGAAGAATGGCCACCATGTCCCGTGCTTCCCTGAGGCCTGCTGAAGTACCAGAGTGGGGGAAGAATGGCCCACGGTGTGAGGGAGCAGAAGGCAGGGTGTGCCAAGCTTCTGCAGGTGCCAGTAGCTTTTCCTTTGAAACTTCTCTCTAAACCCTCTCACCGCTGGCCCCACAGCCTGGGCCTGTGATGGGAATGGCAGCTCAGATGGTCTCTGAATTACCTTCAGACTCATGCTTCCATTGTTTTGGAGAATAGTATCTGGTTTCCATTGAAATGGCAGATTCTTATTAATCTCTTTATCAAAAGGTCGCGTGGCCACACCCTTAATGTTCTCATGTTTTGCAAAATAGATCGGATGAGAAATTTCTAAATCTTTAAACTTTGCTTCCTTTCTGCTTAACAATTCTGTTTTTCTTTCTTCTCGCATCTTACTATAAGCAGTCCAGAGGAATCAAGGCACATCTTCAACACTTTGCCTAGTGATCACTTCAGCTAAACATTCTACTTCATTACTTGCAAATTCTGCTTTCCACAAAATACTAGAACATGAACTCAGTTCAGTCTAGTTCTTTGCCACTTTATACCAAGGATTGCCTTTTCTCCATTATCTGATGCATGCCTCATTTCCAACTGAGACCTCATCAGCATGGTCTTCACTACCCAAGTTTCTACCAACATTCTGTTCAGAATTACTTAGATAATCTCTAAGGAGATTGAAGCTTTCTCCACAGCTTTCCTTTTTGCTTTCTGGGCCTGCATTAGAATCACCTTTAATGGCTCACATGGCAGTGTAGATTTTTCTAGCATGTACCTGGAGACTCTTCCAGCCTCTACCCATGACCCAGTTCCGAAGATAATTTGGAACATTTTTAGATATTTGTTAAAGCAGCACTCATGTTTTTTAGTACCAGTTTCTATCTTAGTTTATTCAGGTACATAGCAAAAATACAATCGACTGTGTGGCTTGTAAACAGTAGAAATGTATTCCTCACAATTCTGGAGGCTGGAACATCCAAGATCAAGGCCCCTGAAGATGTGGCTTCCAGTGAAGGTCCAACTTAATGGACTGATTGTTGAGTTCTTGGTATGTCCTCACATGGTGGGAGGAATGAGGGAGTTCTCCAGAGTCTCTTTTGAAAGATACTATCCCATTCCTAATCAGCTGCCAAAGTTGCCATCTTCAAATACTGTCACAGTGGGGGTTAGGATTTCAACATAATGAATCTGGGGACAAGAAATAAACATTCAGTCTATAGCAAGAGTTTAAAAAAATTTGAGCAGCAGAGCATGAGCAAGAATAAGTCTTCTTTTTTCTTATCACTTTTCATTAAGTGCTCTTAATAAGCACAGTCACTGACTCCCCATGACTGTGACATCTCCAGCCCAGGTTTCTGAGTTACAAATGTCACAAACACCAAGGTGTCTTCTCCAGAAGCCATGTCTCCTAAGTTCTCATTAACTGCACAAAGGAAAGTCCCACTGGGCTTGATGGATTTTAGGGGATTTTATTAGACTCATGTCTTTCTTGACTTTTTCATTGAAAATCCCTTTTAATATCTCACCTTCCTTTGATCCAGAGATTTACACATGTTGCTGAAACAATGTTTCTAAATCACATTTAATTCTCTTGGTTTAAAATTCCTTAGTGGTTCTCTATCCACTACATTTGGGTAAATCCCAAATTTCATATCTTGGAAGATGAGACAAAGTGTATCATACAAGTTTCTTGATAAATCTGGTTGTGCCCTTTTCCCATATACATCTAATTTACGGTTATGCCAAATCTCATACTTTTTTTTGAGTTGAAGTCTCACTCTGTCGCCCAGACTGGAGTGCAGTGACCACTCCTGGCCACCGCAGCCTCGACCTGGGTCTCCAGCGATCCTTCCGCCTCAGCCTTCTGAGTAGCTGAAATTACAGGCATGTGCTACCACGCCCGGCTGATTTATTTATTTATTTATTTTATTGTAGAGATGAGGTCTCGCAAAGTTGCCCAGGCGGGTCTCGAACCCGGCGTCTCAGGCAATCCACTCACCTCAGCCTCCCAAAGCACGGGATTACAGGCTGAGCCACTGAGCCTGGCCAAATCTTACCCTTACAGTTCATTAAACACACTGTGGAGGCCCTGAAGAGGGTCAGCTTGCATCAAATATCTCATTCACTACCTATAAGTCTTGTCAACTTGGGCAAGTTACCTTACATTTCTCTAAGGTTTTGTTGTTGTTTTTAATTTGTCAAGTGGGTCAAATGGTGCTTACCTCATTGGAGTGTTGGAAGGATTAAATGAAGCAATACTTTCAAGCAGTACTTCAAGCAGAGTCTAGTTCAGAATACTGGCTCAAGAGTTACCTCTCATTATTATTATTGCTTTTATTGTTAGTACATTTCTTCACTGTGTTCTTTCAGAGTAACTGCTGGCTCTTTGCCTATTTTCCCACATTTCTTCAAGGTCAATTCCTGCCTTCTTAAGATTAAGTCTAAATGGAAACTCTCCTATCCAGCTTTCATGGATGTCTTTAGGCATCCATACATTTTTTTCTAGTGGTTTTTCGGTATGTATAGATCTTCATGATAGCCTTTTTGCAGCAAAGGAAATTATTTGTTGATGTTTCTGTTTTTCCAGTGTATTATAAAATCTTCAACTGCAAAGACCATGCCATATATACTATTGTATTTCTAGTGTTTTATAAAAATGTGATCTCATTAAATTTAGTAAAATACAAATTATATTCTTTTTTTTTTTTTGAGTTGGAGTCTTACTCTGTTGCCCAGACTGGAGTGCAGTGGCCACTCCCGGCCACCGCAGCCTCCACCTGCTGGGCTCCGGTGATCCTTCCGCCTCAGCCTTCCAAGTAGCCGGAATTACAGGCATGCGCTACCATGCCCGGCTGATTTTTTTATTTATTGTAGAGATGAGGTCTCGCTGCCCAGGCGGGTCTCGAACCCGCGGGCTCAGGCAATCCACTCACCTCAGCCTCCCAAAGGCGCGGGATTACAGGCTGAGCCACCGAGCCTGGCTCAAATTATATTCTTTAATGGTTAATGTCTTGTGTTTCACATAGTATTGCTTAGACAAATCAGATATGCAACTGTACAAAACAGATATGATCTAGTTTTGTGTGGTCTCTATAACAATGTTGGCAGCAGAAGTTTAGACTTGTTGATAGAAACAAAACCAAAAAAATGCAGTGAATCTCTTAACAATTTTTATTTTAAAGGTGAGTACAATTTGGGATTAGGTATACAAATGGTCATTGAACAGGTAAAGTTTGGACCTCACTTTGTCCCCACTTCAGGTATTTGAGATCAGGTATTCTTATTGATGAAGTGTGCCTCACCCCTCCCTCCCCTGGCAGTTTTCCACTACTGTCAGTTACTTTCTTATAGTATTGTGATAATTGTTCAGGGTTCGCTTATGAGTGAGAACATGTGGTACTCAGTTCTTTGTTTCTGTGATAGATCACTGAGTATAATAGACTCTAAATTCATCAAAGTTGCTGCGAAGTTCATAATTTTGTCCTTCTTTATTGCTGCATAATATTACATCATGTATATATACCACATTTTAAAAATTCAGTCCACTTTTGGTGAGCAGCACGATTGGTTCCACGTTTTTGCTATTGTGAACAATGTTGCAATAAACATGCCTGTGCAGGTATCCTTTTCATAGTGTTTCGAAATCCCCCTGGTGTATTTCCAGAAGGGGGATTGCTAGGTCATATGGAAGGTTGATTTTTAAACCTTTTAGGAATTGCCACACTGTTTTCCTCAAAGGGTGTATTAGTTAATACTCCCACTAATAAGTAGAAGTGTTTCCTTTCCCCCACATCCTCTTCTGCATCTGCAGTGAATATTAAAGACCAATATGAATGGAATCAGAGAGGCCCAAGTTGAAGTTTTTATTTAAGTTCTATGAAGTGAACTTAGTGTAGAGTATTTAATACATAAGGTTATAATTAGGGGTTTCTTTCACTAAATGTCTCCCTTAGAACAGTTGAGGCAGTCTTTTGCACTGACTTATAATAGTCCATGCTATGCTTATTTCATTGACTTCTCACCTTTTTAACAAGCTGATTTGACTCTCTCCATTTTATTCAAATATTCAGACATTACTGAAACAGTTCCCTTGCTCTCAAATATTCAATTCTTACCCTCATTCTTTGGTGTTCAAAAGAAACATTCTGAGCATGGATGATCATGAACAGCAAGTATTTGAGGGAGCAGAATATTTGTACCTTGAGAGGTATTTTTTTTTATTTTTACAAATTAATATATAGAAATGTGATTGCTCTCACTTGAGAATAAAAGTAGACCAAATTAAAACTTTGAATAAATCAAAGCTTTAAATAAATTTAAGTGAAGCTTTTACTGCTTCTAATTTGTTGGACATTAGAGAATGATGCTGAAGAGTTTTATCTCAGGCTGTGATGAGATCCTCTTTGCAACCGTGATGCAAACTTCTCCCAGTTGGTTGCTAAGTTTCCCTTCAGTTCTGTCAGAACCCAGAATCTTCCTTTCCCCTTTCCCATCTGTACATATAGCCAGTCTCTTCTGTAGCCAGTGGGCCAACTGTCGTCAACTCCTGGCTAGCCAGCTCTCAGGGTCTGGTTCGTTGTAGATTTCCTGATATCTTTCTTTCTGAGTCCAACTCTGAACTCATAAACATTGTGCAACATTTTAAATCAATAGACCCTTATGATTTTTATTGGGCTTTTATCACTAGTGGCACTGTAGCATTTTTATTATTATTACTATTTTATTTTAGAAATGTGCTTTGAAAATGACAAGTTACTAATGAGAAACCAAGAAAACCTTAAGTTTGCTAGCCAAACGGTTTTTGTGATTAACTGAGTTATCTGTCAAACTGTTGCCAGTGACATATTGACAATATTTTCTCTCTCAAATATAATGCTATCAGTTTGTAAGTAAGTGAGTCAAAACTGGAATTCTGCCACAAACAATATACCAACTTTAAAAGAGGTGTCAACATGGGTGACTCTGACACCTGGATCTACCTAAAGGTCTAGGAAAATAGTCACAGTGTCATTGCATACTTGTAGCATAAAAATGTGAAATACATAATAGGCATTGAATTTATCAGCTGATGGATGCCTCATCCTGGTATCCACCAGATCTGTGTGATACCCATATAAATCCCCACTCATAATATTATTCATTTATTTGTCTATTTATTTATTTATATTGAATCAGAGTCTCATTCTGTCACCCAGACTGGGGTGCAGTGGCATGATCACAGCTCACTGCAGCCTCAGCATCCTTGGCTCAGACCATCCTTCTGCTTCAGACTTCTGAGTAGCTGGGACTACAGGTACACCACCATGCCAGGCTAATTTTTTTTTTTTGCTTCGTAGAGACAAGTTCTCTCGCTATGTTTCCCTGGCTGATATTCTTACTCTATACAGATAAATCTGTGGAGAGAATAACAAGCTGTATTTACCATTTCTCTTTCTCTTCCTTGTACCTCAACTTTAGTTTATGTGCATTCCAAACCCTTCCTCTATGATGCTTTCTTTTTTTCACATTAAGGCAAGATAAAATTTTGTTTTTCTGGAAGAGCTGTGTAAATCTACTGTTCTTCTCTAGTTACCACAAACTAGTTTCTTCATTTACAGCATATGTCCCATAAATTTGAATTAGGAATAGACCCAATCATAAATGTGACTGCTTATTTATTATTTCAGTGCATTCAAATATATTAAAATGTGAGTTCCTATGAGCATAGATTTTGTCTAGTAAGATCATATCTATCCATCCCTCAGCCTGTCCTTTAATTTATCTCTTCCTCTTTTTTATTTTTTGTTTGAGTTGGAGTCTCTGTCATCCAGTCTGGAGTGTAGTGGCACGCTCACTACCACTATGCTTCTTCTATCTTTATTTGTAATCCTGTTTGCCCAAATCTTAGTACAAGGTGTAAGAAAAATGCTCATCTTTACGGTCTCAGGGCTGAACCTCCCACCAATATTTTGGCCCTTTCCTTTCTCAGGTGTTTGCTGTCACATTTTCCCCCTAAATGACTTAACAGAGGAGAACCCACTTTCCCCCATCACCTGATGGTAACTTGCTTTACTCCCAGATATTCCAGACACCGAAAGGAATCCCACCTCTGTGCCTTTTCCCTCTATCTTTCTTTCTCCTCCTCGTCCTTTTCCACATGAATCATGGGCAAGAGGGGAAAGATTTTCTCCAAAATTTTGAAATATTAAAATATATATTTCCAGATTATCAAATGGTTAACATGGCCCCTCCAATGTGTGTTGCACACCCAGAATCAATATCCAGGGATAGAGCCTAACCATCTAAAGTATCGAAATATCTCCTAGCTCACTGTTTGTGTGAGACAATCCATATGTCCACCCTTTTCTCCTCTCCTACAGGAATTTGACAGCTTTGCCCTCCTCGTACTTAGTTTATGAGTCTAGGATTCTAAGTTTCCACAGCTCAGGGATATGTCTTTTTCAGCTTTTTTTCTGTTTTTTTCCCCCCTAGGAAGCCAGTACGATCAGCATATAACTGGGACTCTGGCAACTTTTTAACAGGTACTTCCCACCAGGAGCCTTGGGACCCAGCCCCTGACATCTGTGTGTCACGGTGCATTACCACGAGACACACTCATAGCATCATCTCTTCTCTGATTTTGTTCAGAGTTAAAATGTAGTCATTTGAAACAATAGATTGAATCAGTTTTCCTCACGTGACTTTTAATTTCCCTGGATCATTGAGAATCTGATAAAACACTTAGTAGAAAATGTTCTTTGTAGAAAAAGTAGACATGGATAGATTTTTTGAAACCTCTCATTTAGTAGTTTCAGAGATCCAGAAGTCATCCGTGGGGCCAAGTACCTTCTGCTTTAGAGATGTGGATAACATAAACACTTTGACTTTTATTAATGAAGAATGAAAAAAAACCTCGCTTCCATTTCTCTTCTGGATTCATTTAGAATTCCTTACAATAAACTTTGTCTTTGTAGCCAAGGGAATTTGTTAAGTTCTTACATTCTCACCTCATCTTTGATAAGAAGAAGTATATTTATCTAATTCAAAACAATGATAAACACACACACACACATTTTCCTTTTCTGCCTTTTTTGAGGAATATTGGCAGGGTGAAGTAATGAAATAAATAACTGCAATCAGAATAAAAAACACCAAGAAAAGAAAGCATTAGTACAATGTAGTAATAATAAGGTAGATAGAATGTTCCAAATCACATAAAACAAATAAAATGATGCATCTTATAAAGAAATAGCTTAACAGCATTGTGAAAATGCAAATAACACCTTTGAGGGGGCAGATAATGTGACTGAGAAAATAAATGGCATATGGTAAAGTGTTTTCTTTCAACAGAACTTCTATGAGTATGACTACTCTCAATTCCTGACATCTATTCATGCAGTACTTGTCCAGTCGGCCATTGTATTAAGAAGGGACTTGTAGAGGAACATTCTATCAGACAGCAGAGAGAAACAACTGGTGAAGGATGCGTGTGTTCTATGACTCCAGCTGTTAACATAATTACCACTAAGAAAATATCAAGGGAGAAAGAGGGAATAGTGAAGGTCAATGAAGTAGTCATGGCTACTTTATAGCAGAATAAGTTCAGTAATTTTGTATTTATAATGGGACTAATTTGTCTCATGAGACAGCACTTTGTGAGACAGTACTTTATTTAACTTAAAATAATACTACTCAGTCTAGGCCAGGCATGGTGGCTCATGCCCAAAATTTCAGCACTTTGGGAGGCTGAGGTAGGAGGATTGCTTGAGTTTAAGAGTTTGAGATCAGCCTGGGCAACATAATGAGACCTCGTCTCTACAAAAAATAAAGAATTTGGCTGGGCATGGTGGAATGCCCTGACAGTCTCAGCTACTCCAGAGGCTGAGACAGGAGGATATCTTGAACCCAGGAGTCTGAGGCTGCAGTGAATTGTGATCGT
Source organism: Carlito syrichta (assembly GCF_000164805.1). Classification (NCBI taxonomy): domain Eukaryota; kingdom Metazoa; phylum Chordata; class Mammalia; order Primates; family Tarsiidae; genus Carlito; species Carlito syrichta. The sequence continues at coordinate 165,416 of NW_007249849.1, forward strand.
GCCATTGCACTCCAACTTGGGTGACAGAGTGAGACCTCAATTCAAAATACACACACACAGACACACACACAACCTGGCTTTGGGTTTTAGTCTAGAAGCTTCATTTCTCTCTAAAAACGTTAGGCTTCTTAAAAGAAAACTAAGTTAGCCGGGCTGGGTGGCTCAGCCTGTCATCCCACACCTTGGGTGGCTGAGGTGAGTAGATTGCCTAAGCCCATGGGTTCGAGACCCACCTGGGCAACTTGGCGAGACCTCATCTCTACAATAAATAAAAAAAATCAGCCGGGCATGGTAGCACATGCCTGTAATTCCGGCTACTCGGAAGGCTGAGGCGGAAGGATCGCCGGAGCCCAGCAGGTCGAGGCTGCAGTGGCCAGGAGCGGCCACTGCACTCCAGTCTGGGTGACAGAGTGAGACTCCAACTCAAAAAAAAACCCAACAAAAACTAAGTTTCTCATGCACAGTCTATAAAATTGCCTAATTTGGCTGGGTGCAGTGTTTCTTGCCTATAATCCCAGCACTTTGGGAGGCTGAGTCGAGAGGATTGTCTGAGTCCACGGGTTCGAGACCAACCTGGGCAACTTGTCGAGACCACATCCCTACAATAAGTCAAAAAAATTAGCCGTACATGTTGGTGTGTGCCTGTAATTCCAGCTACTTGGAAGGCCGAGGAGGAGGGATCGTCTGAGTCCAGCAGGTCGAGGCTGTGGTTGCTGTGAGAGGGTCACTGTATTCCAGCCTGGGTGGCAGAGTGAGACTCCAACTCAAACAAAAAAACATTTTTCTAATTGAAAAGCATCTTCTACTTTCACTGAGCTGAAGAGAAGTTGGACTATTGTGCTGACCCTGTTTCAAGGCCGTACTACCAGGAAGGGTGGAAAGGGGAAGCTTTGTCAAGATGCTATTCTTCAATTCTACCACAAGATCATTTCTTTTCCATCACAAACAATAAGAAACAGCCCTGCCTGCACTTAACTATTTAACCAGCCAAGGCTAAAGCAATTAGGCTCATCTTTTTTTTTTTTTTTTGATGTCCTAGAAGAGATGGTTGAATGAATATCAGCTGCTCTGTGGTGATGGACATGCAGTTCCGGCTGACAGCACATATTTTTACAGTTGTCTCTCCTTAGTTTGAAACTCTCCGAACAAATAAAGATTGACTTTGCTGTACTTTTCTTTTTTTAAATTATCCTCAGACTAGAAATCATGTTAGTTGGTTCTGTTTAATGCATTCCTCTGATTAATCAATTTCCTTAACTTGATTTTAGCACCTAAAACATTGCAGATGCAATATCTATTTATAAAGATTTCTTCTTCTTCAGTACTTTTAAAGTCTTTAAATGTGCTTTCAAATCTTCACTTTCTGACTGATTGGTTTCCTTAAAAAATACTCTTTTTTTACCACAATTTTCTTTTCTTCCTGGAAGTGATTGAAATAGTGAAGAGTTCTTGAATAGTCTAAGGATATTAGCTACATAAAATGAGAAAATGGGAACTGAGCTATGAATTTAGAAAGAGAATTTGTAATATGTGGATACGTGCCAAAAAGAGACCATCAGAGGAAGTCAGGTAATTGCAACACGGGGTTACATTTTCCCCTTTGCTATCGGTTCAAGAGAACTTTTCCTCTCATGAAGGGAAATTGTTTCCAATTGCTGTTTATTAGCTAAATAGTAATTTTTCTTTTTCTCTTCTTTTCTCTCTCTCTCTCTTTTTTTTTTTTTTTTTTTTTTTTGCTTAAAGTCAAAGACTGAGCCATCTATTTACTCAGAAACACAAGAAGGTTGAGGTTGGGAGGGAGAGGAAGAGAAAATGAAGACATCGTGATGATGTAATAATTATGGGCAAGGATCTATTGAAGTTTGCAGAAATTACCACTTAGTCATGTCTTACAGTCTTTTGCCAGTAGGACTGGATGTGAGTTTTGATGCATCGGATAGAAACTCTTTTCCTTCAGCTGAACAATTTACAGATAAATGAAGATAAAGACGATATAGCTATTAATCTCAGCTCACCTATGAAGGAAGCCACAGAATAAACTCAGGAGGAGAACTAAGACTGGCCCTGGATGGGCAAATGAAGTGATGAAGAAAGACCCAAGACTCTTCCAATTACAGCCCAGTATCTCTGTGCTGTGCATATCCACTGCCCTGGGCCAGAAGACATGCCGTTACTCAGGTTCATTCATTTCCTTAATTTCTTTACCTAAGGAATTGGTTTCACAATTTTCTATGGGGTCAAGTGTCAAGAATTCTGATGATTATATCTATCTAATTTTTGTGAATTTAACACAAATGTTCTTGACATTGGTTGTTTACATACAATTCCATTCAGAGAAGTCTAGCTAAAAAAATAAGAAGATATGCAAGATAGGAAAACCAAGATAGTTTATCATCCCTTAATTCTTTTTTTAAATTAAAATTTCAGAATTTTAACGACAATTTCTTGGCATGTTTTCCTCATAGATGGATATATTCATCCACATGCTGTGTTAGCACTGCTTTCCAGGAAAAGAAAAGGAGAGACTTGGAACAAGTGACTATTAACTCACCTTTTTAAAATATATTTTTAAAAGTTCTCTTTTTTGTTTTAATCATTCAAGAACTTTTAATCTTAGTTAAGGAATCTCAAACATGATTATATTGAATAAGAACAACAATTTTTTTCCCTAAAAGTCTCAAGTTGAAGTTGGCCAAGTGCCCTCTCCCAGCAGTTAGAAAAGATGTTATTTAAGTAATGGAATCCATCTATTCTTCATCTGTGTGAGCATTATCTGTATCCTCACCATCTCCTTTTTCATAGGCCATTGTGAAAACCTCTTTCTACAGTCTTAATTTCATTTTCATCTTTCCTGCTAATTGGCTATTTTGCATCAAGGGAAGTTAAAATCTATTCCTGAGTTTTTTTTAAAAAAGTAAGTTCAAGATATTGGCTTGTCAATCTTTGAGAAGGTTGAAGATTGTCCTAGTCAAGTTGACAAGTACTTTATGACTGGGGCTCCAGAAAATACCTTCATTGACCTTCTTATCCCAAATAACTTCCTGTTTCCAAGAGCCTCTTTGACCTCTCACATGTGCTACTTGAAGACATCTTATCCCAATAAAGTGTCAATCTGGGGATGGGAAACTTTCCCATGCAAATGGTTACTTTCCTAATTATCTTGTGAAACCTTTTCCAAATTGCTCACTTGGCTCTGTGAAAATGGAGGAATCACCCCCTCTTTCGTGAAGTCCTTGACTCCAGAAAGCCCCCTAGAGAAGGAAAATAACAAAACCAAGGCTTGGACCTTCATAAGAACTTGGGTCCTTATGGGTCAGTCAACCTGATGTGAAGGAAGGAGAAGTGTTTGAGGTGAATTTTAAATGGGAGAAATCAAGAAATCCCTTATGTCAAGAAGGGCTAGGAGGAAAGCTGGAAATGGACGACTTCTGACAGGAGGTATGACTTGAAGTGGAAAGTAAGGGAGAGAGGATGAAGTGGAAAATTGAGCATAAAAATAAAGGAATGCATGATCCAATTTTTATCTTCAGAGAAAGCCTCTAGATAGAGTTTAAAGAGTGTTTTAAAGTCACATAAGCCCTGCCTGTTTATGGCAAGGAGATAGAGCAAATCTTGAATGGGTATCACAGCTGAATCTTACACAGTTTTTATGACCTGTGAAGAGAGCAAACATATTTAATTCTGCATAGGCATAGCACAAGAAATGTATATGTTCTGAAAAGTCACAATAGAAGTATTTATCGAGATGCTGTGGAAAGTTCATACAGTGACAGTCACTTTCTACATCATCTACCAAGAATCAGGTGGTGAGAACCTATCACTTTTCAAGCTAAATTAAACCCTGCCTGGTCACTCTCCACCTGTCCCCTCCACTCGCTCTTAGACATTGGTTCTCCCAAATGAAATGCATTAGCCCGGAAGGCTGCTGCCCTGGGCGTGAATGGATCAGCATGAAGTCTGCACCAGCCTCGGTGCAGGGCGATGCTAGCCTGGGAATGCCCAACCCACGCCAGGATCCCCGTGCTGGGGGGCTGGAGGACTGTGCCTGTGATTCTCCATTTCCTTTCGGGCTCCCCTCCACCTGCCCGTGATGGAGGGAAGACAGTTAAAGGAGGGATCTACCATGCCCAGAGCCAGTAGGGAGGACTCCAACCTGAACCCCCAGAACAGACTGGCGCCCTGAGATGGGGGATTCCTAGGGGCATGGTCCCCTCTAAAACTCCAGCCTCAGCTGTGACTGTTCCATCCTGCCCCCTGCTGTGTCCAGTCCACCTATCTGTCCACTAACTACCACACTGGCCATTAAAAGACAAAGGCAGAGAGAAGGAAAAAAAGCTAAAATAATGTCGCACTTTTTTGATGGACAACCTATTATGTAGGGTGTTGACCATCCTTCATGTGTGTCCCTAGCACTGCCAAGTCTGTTCCATGTTCTGCGACAGGACAGAACTTCTACACATAGACACAGTCCACCCTTTTCTCTGTTACATTGGTCTTTTCTTCTTGGGATGGTCAATGCTAGATGACAACTTGGCTGGACCATGGCGTCCAAATATTTAATTTGAACAATACTCCGGAAGTTTCTGTGAGTGTGTTTTTGAATGAAAATAACATTTAAATGAGTGAGCTTTGATATTTCCCACCCTACCCCATGTGAATGGGCCTCATTCAATCGGTTGAAGACCTGAATTGTAAAAAGCCTAGTCTTCCCCAGGGTAGGAGGGACTTTTCCAGCCCAATGACCTTTGGATGTGAACTGAAACCCTGGCTCCTCTCTCAGTCTCTAGCCTCAAGGCCCAGTGTGTGGATTTTGGACATGCCAACCTGCACAACTGCAAAAGTCTGTCCCTTCAGTTCTTTCTCTCTCTCTCTCTCTCTCTCTCTCTCTCTCTTTTTGAGTCCGAGTCTCACTCTGTCACCCAGGCTGGGATGCAGTGGCACAATCACAGCTACTGCAGCCTCAACCTACTCAACTCAGGTGATCCTTCTGCCTCAGTCTTTCAAGTAGCTGGAACTACAGGCGTGCATCATCATGTCCGGCTAATTTTTATTTACTTACTTATTGTAGAGATGAGGCCTCGTCAAGTTGCTCAGGTAGGTCTTGAAACCCTGGGCTCAGGCAATCCTCTCGCCTCCACTTCCCAAAGTGCTGGGATTTCAGGCATGAGCCACTGAGCCAGTTCTCTCTCTCTCAGTACGTATGCATGCATGCACACACACATATCCTGTTAGTTGTGTTTCTTTGAAGAAACCTGACCAATATACTCCTCTTCCTCTTTTGATCTTTTCCTGAACTCACGTGGCACTCACAACATGCTTTTTATGAACTACAGGTCAAAACGTTATCTAGTCCTAAAGGAAAAAATGAAAATCTGGATCTGATCACAAAAATGAAATGTGCCACTGATCGACACTACAATCAGGAAATCTTGTCAAGATATTTATAAGATATGTATATGCCCATTGTTATCAGTTAATTTCCAAAGAATATTTAAATAAGAGTTAGCATATGCGCTCATTTTTGTTTTATCTTATTATATAAAAAGTAGTTTTCTGAAAAGTATATCACTGTGGGATAAAGGAATTTAAAAAACTCAAGGTCAAATCTGAGAGGTGACCAGGCTGGGAAAGGATAGCAAACCTCCCTGTATCTCTGGTATTTTAGACACCCAACAGCACCCTTGTCTTATTTACTGCACCCCAACCAGAGTGGCCCTTGTACTATTTCCTGGCTTAAACATTTTTTCATGGGCTCCCTTCTGTCAGGTGGATATAATCCAGGGTCTCTCCATCATTTGAATTAGAGACCGATTTCTGTCTACTTTTTCCTCCCCAATCCACCCAACTTCTGTACCAAAAGGCCATAAGACTTCCCCAGAACATTCTGTGGTTCATACTTGGCTTCTCAATTCTATTTTTGCTTCTACCATGAATGCCCCAGAGACTCCTGCTACCTGAATAATCTCAGCTCACACTTTGCATCTGTTGTCGACTTTCCAGATCTCTGAAATGTATGTTCGACTTCTCTATTTTATGTTGCATATTTTCATTAAAATCTTTTAACCAAGGTGTATTATGTACGTGCATATCTCTCCACTACTAGGTTCTGAACTCCTTCAAGGAAGTGCCCCTTTCTCAGATGGTAATACCTGAAAGTAAGTGCCCTCTTAATGGCTAGAAACGGACACATGCTGAGCTCTGAGAGAATTAACTGGATTATAGTATTAGTAGTCTGTTTCTTTAGATCCTTCAAATAGCTCTCACTCATGTGAGTGAAAAACAAAGACTTTTCAGAAGAAATACCAAACCAAACCAAACAAAAAACATACATGTGAATAACAGAGTTCCTTATGACGCAGAATCCTTATATAAAGAGTTTCCTTTATACTCATTTTCTTTTGAAAACTTTTATACTCACTTCTTTTTTGGAAGGAATTAGAAATGAAAGAGTGATTAAGAAATTAGAACGGAAAATATCTCTAAGAATGGAGGAGCATTGGGGAATCTGAAGGAAAGGACCTCAGAGGAAGAAGGAATAAGTGAATGAGTCACCGTAGAGAGACCACCCTGGTCACGACCAACATCAAGAGGATGAAGAGGAATTCAAGGAAGCAGGAAGTCTTGAGTCTAAAACCCTTTAAAAATTCTCTCATATAGACAAAATTTGAAATGATATGCTTTAAATCTACTACAGTCTTTGCATTTCTGTGGAATTATTCTTCAGTATCTAAGCACATTTTTTCATCTTCCATCTATTCTGAGACTCAATTAGTCTTAGCTCTACATTATCATACAGAATAAAATGATTATGTTGTGTCTTGAAGAGTATTTGTTTCAAGACTGTTAATATAAAGAATATTTCACGTAAGATAAAAATTTAAATTGGTTCAGGTAGAAAACCGTCTTCTTGATGAGTAGAACAGTAAATACTTCCTACATTCTGAAATGTGAACAACATTTATCTTCGGGGCACTTTCCCTTTATTCTGTGAGGAGGCACTTTGTGAGCTTTGGAATCCTGCAGATATGAAACATGGACGCATCCAGAGTTACTGGGGCAACTGTCTTTATGCCATTCTGTGTGTTCTTTTTAAAAAAATATAGATGGACTTGTATAGTGGTAACCATCTCCCGTGCTTTGAGGAATGTTATTTTTCTTACAAATGACGTTGGACTACATTGTCTTTGAAAAAGGGGTGAGGATGCTGCTCAAAGAAAACAAAATCTTAGTTAGGCAGGAGGAAGAAGTTCAAGAGATCTATGACATCTATTGTACAATGTGATGACAGTTAATATCAATGTATTATATTCTTGAAAATTGAGATGAGAGTAGATTTTAAATGTTCTCACTCCAAAAAATGATAAATACGTGATTATTAGCTCCATTTATCTATTCCACAACATATATATAAGCAACTTGTTGAATACAATAAGTATATACTTTTTTATCAGTTAAAAATCAAATGATATATATTTATATAAATATTTCTCCAATAGAAAAACAACTACCAAATAAAAAAGTATAGAAGTTCAATTTCACTAGTAATAAAAGAAATATAAAATAAACTGTGGTTAAAAAAAAGCACTTTTTTTTTGGAGTTGGAGTCTCACTCTGTCGCCCAGGCTGGAGTGCAGTGGCACACTCACGGTCACCACAACCTTGACCTGCTGGGTTCAGGCAATCCTTCCACCTCAACCTTCATTAGCTGGAACTACAGGTGCACGCCATCATGCCTGACTAATTTTTGTGATTTATTGTAGAGATGAGGTCTTACCAAGTTGCCCAGGCTGGTCTTGAACCCTTGAACTCAGGCAATCCTCTCACTTCAGCCTCCCAAGGTGTTGAGATTACAGACTTGAGCCACCGTGCCAGGTCAAAAAAGGACTTTAAATGATATACAATAGAATAATGTACAGTGTTGGCAATGATTTAGGGAAATAACAATTGAGTACGTTGCTCTATAAATTGGTATAATATTTACAGGCTGTTTTGTTAATCGTGAGAGCAAATTAAAATCATAATTGAATAAACAATGGAAAACGAGTGGTACTATATATTTTATAGCTCTGAAAACATACAAACAACTTAAATTTCCAATACTAAAGGATTACTTTGGCAAATTCTATCTATAGAAATAAATATTGCATAGCAATATACAAAATCCAATGGTAAGCTACTCATTTATCATTGCCCAGAGAAAAAAAGAGGGGAGAAAACATATAATGTAAAGTACCTATTGGGAGAAGTCATTTAGGGTAAAATTTAACAGTGTGGATCTGTGAAGTCAGACTGGCTGGGCCTGAATCTCTTTTCTAACGCTTTCACTACATGAAATAATGTCAAGTTGCTTCACGTAGTAATACCTCTCTCAGCCTTCGTCTATACATTGGCAGGATGAGGGCAACAAGTGTCTACTTCAGAGGGTTGCTGTTGGGTTTATGTGATAAAATCAACCTAAGGCACACCGCAGAGCCCCTGAGACAATGAAATGCTCAATAACTGTTAGCTGTGGCTAAAAAGAAAATAAATAAAATAAACAAAAATGAAAAATTACCTTTTCTTTCAGGGCTGTTGGGAATGTGCGTGTGTACTCATGCACCCACAGGGGCATTCTGTCCAGAAAATGTCCACTGGGGATGAGAAGCGTTATTGAACAAGATCGGAAGCGGGGAGGAGACCATTCTCACCTCTTACCACAGAGAAGAGTCTGGAAGTCTGCCCTGGGCTGTCCTGCCGGAGGCTGATATAGCCTGACTCTGCACTTTGTAACTCACACTTGGAGGGTTTTCCTTTTAACGCCAGAATCAGGTAAACCGTTACGTATTTACTTGGGTGTCTAATCTTGAACTTAAACTCCTAATTGCCTTCCAGCCATTAGGTTGCATTCTTCCGCATCACAATGAAAAGTACGTTTGTCCTCCAAGGTTGCTCAAGTGACAAAAACCTTGGATCTATCTTTAGTATCTCCCTTTGACTCACAATCTGCATTCAATCCATCAGCAAAACTGGAATCTACCTGCAAAATACTGCTATTTTATTGCCGACTTCACGGACTCTTTTATTGTCATCTCTGTTTCATTGGAACTCTCTCTCATAGGTCTGTCTGCCTCTGTCTTTGCCCCTATATCATGTTCTTTTTTATTTTATTTTAATTTTAAAGATGTGGGGTGGAATTTGGGGTGAGGTATGCAAACGTTGATTATACAGGTACCCTTGTTGATGAGGTGTGTCCCTTCCTTCTTTAGCAGATTTCCTCAACCTCCAATCCCACCCCCTCTCCCCTGGCAGTTTCCCACTACTGCCAGTCCCTTACATCGGGCTCTTAACACAGCAGCACAAGGTACACCGTTCTCATCAAATCTTCTAGTGCCTTCTCCATCAGCATAAAAGGCGATGTCCTTAAGATCATCTTTATGGCCCTGTAGGTCTGTACCCACCCTACAACGATGTCCTGATCAAGATACTTCTCCCTCATTCACTTTGTTTCCAGATCCTTCCGCCTCGTTAAGGTTCCTCTGACACTCGAGGTAGCCCTACTCTGTGCTACTGTGCTCCTTCTCCTCTCCCTCCCCCTCCCCCCCTCCTC